>NW_027414560.1:0-141419 GCF_964106895.1 Numenius arquata
GGAGTCAGTTCAGGACATTTGGAATTTTTATGGGCCGGTGGTGGGAAAAAGGTTAAGAAAAACATGCTTTTGAGGATAGAGTGGCCAGGAAAGCCCGCAGCCCCAAAGTCTGGGTGGCAATGCAAGTAGTTCCCAGAGGCGTTCATAAAAAGCAAGAGTTGTTCTGGCTGCCACCTTGTTCGTGGGAGTCAGCTCCTAATGTTTGGAATTTCTGGAGGCCGGTGCTGGGAAAAAACGTGAAAAAAAGGTGCTTTTGAGGATAGGGTGGCCAGGAAAGCCCGCAGCCCCAAAGTCTGGGTGGCAATGCAAGTAGTTCCCAGAGGCGTTCATAAAAAGCAAGGGTTGTTCTGGCTGCCACCTTGTTCGTGGGAGCCAGGCCAGGACGTTCGGCATAATTGGAGGCCGGTGCTGGGAAAATGAAAAAAAGGTGCTTTTAAGCCAGATTTGCCAGGAAAGCCCGCAGCCCCAAAGTCTGGGTGGCAATGCAAGTAGTTCCCAGAGGCGTTCATAAAAAGCAAGAGTTGTTCTGGCTGCCACCTTGGCTGTGGGAGTCAGCTCGGGACATTCGGCATATTGGAGGCCGGTGCTGGGAAAAAGTGAAAAAAAGGTGCTTTTGAGGATAGAGTGGCAGGAAAGCCCGCAGCCCCAAAGTCTGGGTGGCAATGCAAGTAGTTCCCAGAGACCTTGAAAACAAGCAGTAGGTGTTCTGGCTGCCACCTGGCCTGTGGAGTCAGTTCAGGATGTTTGGAATTTTTATGGGCCGGTGGTGGAAAAAGGTTAAGAAAAAACGTGCTTTTGAGGATAGAGTGGCCAGGAAAGCCCGCAGCCCCAAAGTCTGGGTGGCAATGCAAGTAGTTCCCAGAGGCGTTCATAAAAAGCAAGAGTTGTTCTGGCTGCCACCTGGATTGTGGGAGTCAGCTCCTAATGTTTGGAATTTTCGGAGGCCGGTGCTGGGAAAAACGTGAAAAAAAGGTGCTTTTGAGGATAGGGTGGCCAGGAAAGCCCGCAGCCCCAAAGTCTGGGTGGCAATGCAAGTAGTTCCCAGAGGCGTTCATAAAAAGCAAGAGTTGTTCTGGCTGCCACCTTGTTCGTGGGAGCCAGGCCAGGACGTTCGGCATATTGGAGGCCGGTGCTGGGAAAAAGTGAAAAAAAGGTGCTTTTGAGGATAGGGTGGCCAGGAAAGCCCGCAGCCCCAAAGTCTGGGTGGCAATGCAAGTAGTTCCCAGAGGCGTTCATAAAAAGCAAGAGTTGTTCTGGCTGCCACCTTGGTCGTGGGAGTCAGCTCCGGACATTCGGCATATTGGAGGCCGGTGCTGGGAAAAAGTGAAAAAAAGGTGCTTTTGAGGATAGGGTGGCCAGGAAAGCCCGCAGCCCCAAAGTCTCGGTGGCAATGCAAGTAGTTCCCAGAGACGTTCAAAACAGGCAGTAGGTGTTCTGGCTGCCATCTGGGCTGTGGAGTCAGTTCAGGACGTTTGGAATTTCTATGGGCCGGTGCTGGAAAAAGGTTAAGAAAAAACGTGCTTTTGAGGATAGAGTGGCCAGGAAAGCCCGCAGCCCCAAAGTCTGGGTGGCAATGCAAGTAGTTCCCAGAGACGTTCAAAACAAGCAGTAGGTCTTCTGGCTGCCACCTGAGTTGTGGAGTCAGCTCCTAATGTTTGGAATTTCTGGAGGCCGGTGCTGGGAAAAAAGTGAAAAAAAGGTGCTTTTGAGGATAGAGTGGCCAGGAAAGCCCGCAGCCCCAAAGTCTGGGTGGCAATGCAAGTAGTTCCCAGAGGCGTTCATAAAAAGCAAGAGTTGTTCTGGCTGCCACCTTGGTCGTGGGAGCCAGGCCAGGACGTTCGGCATATTGGAGGCCGGTGCTGGGAAAAAGTGAAAAAAAGGTGCTTTTGAGGATAGAGTGGCCAGGAAAGCCCGCAGCCCCAAAGTCTGGGTGGCAATGCAAGTAGTTCCCAGAGACGTTCAAAACAAGCAGGAGGTCTTCTGGCTGCCACCTGAGTTGTGGAGTCAGTTCAGGACGTTTGGAATTTTTATGGGCCGGTGCTGGAAAAAGGTTAAGAAAAAAGTTGCTTTTGAGGATAGAGTGGCCAGGAAAGCCCGCAGCCCCAAAGTCTGGGTGGCAATGCAAGTAGTTCCCAGAGACCTTGAAAACAAGCAAGACTTGGTCTTGCTGACGCCTTGGCTGTGGGAGTCAGCTCCGGACGTTCGGCATATTGGAGGCCGGTGCTGGGGAAAAGTGAAAAAAAGGTGCTTTTAAGCCAGATTTGCCAGGAAAGCCCGCAGCCCCAAAGTCTGGGTGGCAATGCAAGTAGTTCCCAGAGGCGTTCATAAAAAGCAAGAGTTGTTCTGGCTGCCACCTTGGCTGTGGGAGTCAGCTCCGGACGTTCGCCATATTGGAGGCCGGTGCTGGGAAAAAGTGAAAAAAAGGTGCTTTTGAGGATAGAGTGGCCAGGAAAGCCCGCAGCCCCAAAGTCTGGGTGGCAATGCAAGTAGTTCCCAGAGACCTTGAAAACAAGCAGTAGGTGTTCTGGCTGCCACCTGGCCTGTGGAGTCAGTTCAGGACGTTTGGAATTTTTATGGGCCGGTGCTGGAAAAAGGTTAAGAAAAAACGTGCTTTTGAGGATAGAGTGGCCAGGAAAGCCCGCAGCCCCAAAGTCTGGGTGCAATGCAAGTAGTTCCCAGAGGCGTTCATAAAAAGCAAGAGTTGTTCTGGCTGCCACCTTGGTCGTGGGAGTCAGCTCCGGACAGTCGGCATATTGGAGGCGGTGCTGGAAAAAGTGAAAAAAAGGTGCTTTTGAGGATAGGGTGGCAGGAAAGCCCGCAGCCCCAAAGTCTGGGTGGCAATGCAAGTAGTTTCCCAGAGGCGTTCATAAAAAGCAAGAGTTGTTCTGGCTGCCACCTGGATTGTGGGAGTCAGCTCCTAATGTTTGGAATTTTTGGAGGCCGGTGCTGGGAAAAACGTGAAAAAAAGGTGCTTTTGAGATAGAGTGGCCAGGAAAGCCCGCAGCCCCAAAGTCTCGGTGGCAATGCAAGTAGCTCCCAGAGGCGTTCATAAAAAGCAAGAGTTGTTCTGGCTTGCCACCTTGTTCGTGGGAGCCAGGCCAGGACGTTCGGCATATTGGGAGGCCGGTGCTGGGAAAAAGTGAAGAAAAGGTGCTTTTAAGCCAGATTTGCCAGGACAGCCCGCAGCCCCAAAGTCTGGGTGGCAATGCAAGTAGTTCCCAGGAAGCGTCATAAAAAGCAAGGGTTGTTCTGGCTGCCACCTTGGCTGTGGGAGCCAGGCCAGGACGTTCGGCATATTGGAGGCCGGTGCTGGGAAAATGAAAAAAAGGTGCTTTTAAGCCAGATTTGCCAGGAAAGCCCGCAGCCCCAAAGTCTGGGTGGCAATGCAAGTAGTTCCCAGAGGCGTTCATAAAAGCAAGAGTTGTTCTGGCTGCACCTTGTCGTGGGAGTCAGCTCGGGACATTCGGCATATTGGAGGCCGGTGCTGGGAAAAAGTGAAAAAAAGGTGCTTTTGAGGATAGGGTGGCCAGGAAGCCCGCAGCCCCAAAGTCTGGGTGCAATGCAGTAGTTCCCAGAGACCTTGAAAACAAGCAGTAGGTGTTCTGGCTGCCATTCTGGCCTGTGGAGTCAGTTCAGGACGTTTGGAATTTTATGGGCCGGTGCTGGAAAAAAGGTTAAGAAAAAAAGTGCTTTTGAGGATAGAGTGGCCGAGGAAAGCCCGCAGCCCCAAAGTCTGGGTGGCAATGCAAGTAGTTCCCAGAGGCGTTCATAAAAAGCAAGAGTTGTTCTGGCTGCCACCTGGATTGTGGGAGTCAGCTCCTAATGTTTGAATTTTCGGAGGCCGGTGCTGGGAAAAACGTGAAAAAAAGGTGCTTTTGAGGATAGGGTGGCCAGGAAAGCCCGCAGCCCCAAAGTCTGGGTGGCAATGCAAGTAGTTCCCAGAGGCGTTCATAAAAAGCAAGGAGTTGTTCTGGCTGCCACCTTGGCTGTGGGAGCCAGGCCAGGACGTTCGGCATATTGGAGGCCGGGTGCTGGGAAAAAGTGAAAAAAAGGTGCTTTTGAGGATAGGGTGGCCAGGAAAGCCCGCAGCCCCAAAGTCTGGGTGGCAATGCAAGTAGTTCTCAGAGACCTTGAAAACAAGCAGTAGGTGTTCTGGCTGCCATCTGGGCTGTGGAGTCAGTTCAGGACGTTTGGAATTTTTATGGGCCGGTGCTGGAAAAAGGTTAAGAAAAAAAGTGCTTTTGAGGATAGAGTGGCCAGGAAAGCCCGCAGCCCCAAAGTCTGGGTGGCAATGCAAGTAGTTCCCAGAGGCGTTCATAAAAAGCAAGAGTTGTTCTGGCTGCCACCTGGATTGTGGGAGTCAGCTCCTAATGTTTGGAATTTTCGGAGGCCGGTGCTGGGAAAAACGTGAAAAAAAGGTGCTTTTGAGGATAGGGTGGCCAGGAAAGCCCGCAGCCCCAAAGTCTGGGTGGCAATGCAAGTAGTTCCCAGAGGCGTTCATAAAAAGCAAGAGTTGTTCTGGCTGCCACCTTGGCTGTGGGAGTCAGCTCCGGACATTCGGCATATTGGAGGCCGGTGCTGGGAAAAAGTGAAAAAAAGGTGCTTTTGAGGATAGGGTGGCCAGGAAAGCCCGCAGCCCCAAAGTCTCGGTGGCAATGCAAGTAGTTCCCAGAGACGTTCAAAACAGGCAGTAGGTGTTCTGGCTGCCACCTGGGCTGTGGAGTCAGTTCAGGACGTTTGGAATTTCTATGGGCCGGTGCTGGAAAAAGGTTAAGAAAAAACGTGCTTTTGAGGATAGAGTGGCCAGGAAAGCCCGCAGCCCCAAAGTCTGGGTGGCAATGCAAGTAGTTCCCAGAGACGTTCAAAACAAGCAGGAGGTCTTCTGGCTGCCACCTGAGTTGTGGAGTCAGTTCAGGACGTTTGGAATTTTTATGGGCCGGTGCTGGAAAAAGGTTAAGAAAAAAGTTGCTTTTGAGGATAGAGTGGCCAGGAAAGCCCGCAGCCCCAAAGTCTGGGTGGCAATGCAAGTAGTTCCCAGAGACCTTGAAAACAAGCAAGACTTGGTCTTGCTGACGCCTTGGCTGTGGGAGTCAGCTCCGGACGTTCGGCATATTGGAGGCCGGTGCTGGGGAAAAGTGAAAAAAAGGTGCTTTTAAGCCAGATTTGCCAGGAAAGCCCGCAGCCCCAAAGTCTGGGTGGCAATGCAAGTAGTTCCCAGAGGCGTTCATAAAAAGCAAGAGTTGTTCTGGCTGCCACCTTGGCTGTGGGAGTCAGCTCCGGACGTTCGCCATATTGGAGGCCGGTGCTGGGAAAAAGTGAAAAAAAGGTGCTTTTGAGGATAGAGTGGCCAGGAAAGCCCGCAGCCCCAAAGTCTGGGTGGCAATGCAAGTAGTTCCCAGAGACCTTGAAAACAAGCAGTAGGTGTTCTGGCTGCCACCTGGCCTGTGGAGTCAGTTCAGGACATTTGGAATTTTTATGGGCCGGTGGTGGAAAAAGGTTAAGAAAAAACATGCTTTTGAGGATAGAGTGGCCAGGAAAGCCCGCAGCCCCAAAGTCTGGGTGGCAATGCAAGTAGTTCCCAGAGGCGTTCATAAAAAGCAAGAGTTGTTCTGGCTGCCACCTTGTTCGTGGGAGTCAGCTCCTAATGTTTGGAATTTCTGGAGGCCGGTGCTGGGAAAAACGTGAAAAAAAGGTGCTTTTGAGGATAGGGTGGCCAGGAAAGCCCGCAGCCCCAAAGTCTGGGTGGCAATGCAAGTAGTTCCCAGAGGCGTTCATAAAAAGCAAGAGTTGTTCTGGCTGCCACCTTGTTCGTGGGAGCCAGGCCAGGACGTTCGGCATATTGGAGGCCGGTGCTGGGAAAATGAAAAAAAGGTGCTTTTAAGCCAGATTTGCCAGGAAAGCCCGCAGCCCCAAAGTCTGGGTGGCAATGCAAGTAGTTCCCAGAGGCGTTCATAAAAAGCAAGAGTTGTTCTGGCTGCCACCTTGGCTGTGGGAGTCAGCTCCGGACAGTCGGCATATTGGAGGCCGGTGCTGGGAAAAAGTGAAAAAAAGGTGCTTTTGAGGATAGAGTGGCCAGGAAAGCCCGCAGCCCCAAAGTCTGGGTGGCAATGCAAGTAGTTCCCAGAGACCTTGAAAACAAGCAGTAGGTGTTCTGGCTGCCACCTGGCCTGTGGAGTCAGTTCAGGACGTTTGGAATTTTTATGGGCCGGTGCTGGAAAAAGGTTAAGAAAAAACGTGCTTTTGAGGATAGAGTGGCCAGGAAAGCCCGCAGCCCCAAAGTCTGGGTGGCAATGCAAGTAGTTCCCAGAGGCGTTCATAAAAAGCAAGAGTTGTTCTGGCTGCCACCTGGATTGTGGGAGTCAGCTCCTAATGTTTGGAATTTTCGGAGGCCGGTGCTGGGAAAAACGTGAAAAAAAGGTGCTTTTGAGGATAGAGTGGCCAGGAAAGCCCGCAGCCCCAAAGTCTGGGTGGCAATGCAAGTAGTTCCCAGAGGCGTTCATAAAAAGCAAGAGTTGTTCTGGCTGCCACCTTGGTCGTGGGAGTCAGCTCCGGACAGTCGGCATATTGGAGGCCGGTGCTGGGAAAAAGTGAAAAAAAGGTGCTTTTGAGGATAGGGTGGCCAGGAAAGCCCGCAGCCCCAAAGTCTGGGTGGCAATGCAAGTAGTTCCCAGAGGCGTTCATAAAAAGCAAGAGTTGTTCTGGCTGCCACCTTGTTCGTGGGATCCAGGCCAGGACGTTCGGCATATTGGAGGCCGGTGCTGGGAAAAAGGGAAGAAAAGGTGCTTTTAAGCCAGATTTGCCAGGAAAGCCCGCAGCCCCAAAGTCTGGGTGGCAATGCAAGTAGTTCCCAGAGGCGTTCATAAAAAGCAAGAGTTGTTCTGGCTGCTACCTTGTTCGTGGGAGCCAGGCCAGGACGTTCGGCATATTGGAGGCCGGTGCTGGGGAAAAGTGAAAAAAAGGTGCTTTTGAGGATAGAGTGGCCAGGAAAGCCCGCAGCCCCAAAGTCTGGGTGGCAATGCAAGTAGTTCCCAGAGACGTTCAAAACAAGCAGGAGGTCTTCTGGCTGCCACCTGAGTTGTGGAGTCAGTTCAGGACGTTTGGAATTTTTATGGGCCGGTGCTGGAAAAAGGTTAAGAAAAAAGTTGCTTTTGAGGATAGAGTGGCCAGGAAAGCCCGCAGCCCCAAAGTCTGGGTGGCAATGCAAGTAGTTCCCAGAGACCTTGAAAACAAGCAAGACTTGGTCTTGCTGACGCCTTGGCTGTGGGAGTCAGCTCCGGACGTTCAGCATATTGGAGGCCGGTGCTGGGGAAAAGTGAAAAAAAGGTGCTTTTAAGCCAGATTTGCCAGGAAAGCCCGCAGCCCCAAAGTCTGGGTGGCAATGCAAGTAGTTCCCAGAGGCGTTCATAAAAAGCAAGAGTTGTTCTGGCTGCCACCTTGGCTGTGGGAGTCAGCTCCGGACGTTCGCCATATTGGAGGCCGGTGCTGGGAAAAAGTGAAAAAAACGTGCTTTTGAGGATAGAGTGGCCAGGAAAGCCCGCAGCCCCAAAGTCTGGGTGGCAATGCAAGTAGTTCCCAGAGACCTTGAAAACAAGCAGTAGGTGTTCTGGCTGCCACCTGGCCTGTGGAGTCAGTTCAGGACGTTTGGAATTTTTATGGGCCGGTGGTGGAAAAAGGTTAAGAAAAAAAGTGCTTTTGAGGATAGAGTGGCCAGGAAAGCCCGCAGCCCCAAAGTCTGGGTGGCAATGCAAGTAGTTCCCAGAGGCGTTCATAAAAAGCAAGAGTTGTTCTGGCTGCCACCTGGATTGTGGGAGTCAGCTCCTAATGTTTGGAATTTTCGGAGGCCGGTGCTGGGAAAAACGTGAAAAAAAGGTGCTTTTGAGGATAGGGTGGCCAGGAAAGCCCGCAGCCCCAAAGTCTGGGTGGCAATGCAAGTAGTTCCCAGAGGCGTTCATAAAAAGCAAGAGTTGTTCTGGCTGCCACCTTGTTCGTGGGAGCCAGGCCAGGACGTTCGGCATATTGGAGGCCGGTGCTGGGAAAATGAAAAAAAGGTGCTTTTAAGCCAGATTTGCCAGGAAAGCCCGCAGCCCCAAAGTCTGGGTGGCAATGCAAGTAGTTCCCAGAGGCGTTCATAAAAAGCAAGAGTTGTTCTGGCTGCCACCTTGGCTGTGGGAGTCAGCTCCGGACAGTCGGCATATTGGAGGCCGGTGCTGGGAAAAAGTGAAAAAAAGGTGCTTTTGAGGATAGAGTGGCCAGGAAAGCCCGCAGCCCCAAAGTCTGGGTGGCAATGCAAGTAGTTCCCAGAGACCTTGAAAACAAGCAGTAGGTGTTCTGGCTGCCACCTGGCCTGTGGAGTCAGTTCAGGACGTTTGGAATTTTTATGGGCCGGTGCTGGAAAAAGGTTAAGAAAAAAAGTGCTTTTGAGGATAGAGTGGCCAGGAAAGCCCGCAGCCCCAAAGTCTGGGTGGCAATGCAAGTAGTTCCCAGAGGCGTTCATAAAAAGCAAGGGTTGTTCTGGCTGCCACCTGGATTGTGGGAGTCAGCTCCTAATGTTTGGAATTTTCGGAGGCCGGTGCTGGGAAAAACGTGAAAAAAAGGTGCTTTTGAGGATAGGGTGGCCAGGAAAGCCCGCAGCCCCAAAGTCTGGGTGGCAATGCAAGTAGTTCCCAGAGGCGTTCATAAAAAGCAAGAGTTGTTCTGGCTGCCACCTTGGTCGTGGGAGTCAGCTCCGGACAGTCGGCATATTGGAGGCCGGTGCTGGGAAAAAGTGAAAAAAAGGTGCTTTTGAGGATACGGTGGCCAGGAAAGCCCGCAGCCCCAAAGTCTGGGTGGCAATGCAAGTAGTTCCCAGAGACGTTCAAAACAGGCAGTAGGTGTTCTGGCTGCCATCTGGGCTGTGGAGTCAGTTCAGGACGTTTGGAATTTTTATGGGCCGGTGCTGGAAAAAGGTTAAGAAAAAAGTTGCTTTTGAGGATAGAGTGGCCAGGAAAGCCCGCAGCCCCAAAGTCTGGGTGGCAATGCAAGTAGTTCCCAGAGACCTTGAAAACAAGCAAGACTTGGTCTTGCTGACGCCTTGGCTGTGGGAGTCAGCTCCGGACGTTCGGCATATTGGAGGCCGGTGCTGGGGAAAAGTGAAAAAAAGGTGCTTTTAAGCCAGATTTGCCAGGAAAGCCCGCAGCCCCAAAGTCTGGGTGGCAATGCAAGTAGTTCCCAGAGGCGTTCATAAAAAGCAAGAGTTGTTCTGGCTGCCACCTTGGCTGTGGGAGTCAGCTCCGGACGTTCGCCATATTGGAGGCCGGTGCTGGGAAAAAGTGAAAAAAAGGTGCTTTTGAGGATAGAGTGGCCAGGAAAGCCCGCAGCCCCAAAGTCTGGGTGGCAATGCAAGTAGTTCCCAGAGACCTTGAAAACAAGCAGTAGGTGTTCTGGCTGCCACCTGGCCTGTGGAGTCAGTTCAGGACGTTTGGAATTTTTATGGGCCGGTGGTGGAAAAAGGTTAAGAAAAAACATGCTTTTGAGGATAGAGTGGCCAGGAAAGCCCGCAGCCCCAAAGTCTGGGTGGCAATGCAAGTAGTTCCCAGAGGCGTTCATAAAAAGCAAGAGTTGTTCTGGCTGCCACCTGGATTGTGGGAGTCAGCTCCTAATGTTTGGAATTTTCGGAGGCCGGTGCTGGGAAAAACGTGAAAAAAAGGTGCTTTTGAGGATAGGGTGGCCAGGAAAGCCCGCAGCCCCAAAGTCTGGGTGGCAATGCAAGTAGTTCCCAGAGGCGTTCATAAAAAGCAAGAGTTGTTCTGGCTGCCACCTTGGTCGTGGGATCCAGGCCAGGACGTTCGGCATATTGGAGGCCGGTGCTGGGAAAATGAAAAAAAGGTGCTTTTAAGCCAGATTTGCCAGGAAAGCCCGCAGCCCCAAAGTCTGGGTGGCAATGCAAGTAGTTCCCAGAGGCGTTCATAAAAAGCAAGAGTTGTTCTGGCTGCTACCTTGTTCGTGGGAGCCAGGCCAGGACGTTCGGCATATTGGAGGCCGGTGCTGGGGAAAAGTGAAAAAAAGGTGCTTTTGAGGATAGAGTGGCCAGGAAAGCCCGCAGCCCCAAAGTCTGGGTGGCAATGCAAGTAGTTCCCAGAGACGTTCAAAACAAGCAGGAGGTCTTCTGGCTGCCACCTGAGTTGTGGAGTCAGTTCAGGACGTTTGGAATTTTTATGGGCCGGTGCTGGAAAAAGGTTAAGAAAAAAGTTGCTTTTGAGGATAGAGTGGCCAGGAAAGCCCGCAGCCCCAAAGTCTGGGTGGCAATGCAAGTAGTTCCCAGAGACCTTGAAAACAAGCAAGACTTGGTCTTGCTGACGCCTTGGCTGTGGGAGTCAGCTCCGGACGTTCAGCATATTGGAGGCCGGTGCTGGGGAAAAGTGAAAAAAAGGTGCTTTTAAGCCAGATTTGCCAGGAAAGCCCGCAGCCCCAAAGTCTGGGTGGCAATGCAAGTAGTTCCCAGAGGCGTTCATAAAAAGCAAGAGTTGTTCTGGCTGCCACCTTGTTCGTGGGAGCCAGGCCAGGACGTTCGGCATATTGGAGGCCGGTGCTGGGAAAATGAAAAAAAGGTGCTTTTAAGCCAGATTTGCCAGGAAAGCCCGCAGCCCCAAAGTCTGGGTGGCAATGCAAGTAGTTCCCAGAGGCGTTCATAAAAAGCAAGAGTTGTTCTGGCTGCCACCTTGGCTGTGGGAGTCAGCTCCGGACAGTCGGCATATTGGAGGCCGGTGCTGGGAAAAAGTGAAAAAAAGGTGCTTTTGAGGATAGAGTGGCCAGGAAAGCCCGCAGCCCCAAAGTCTGGGTGGCAATGCAAGTAGTTCCCAGAGACCTTGAAAACAAGCAGTAGGTGTTCTGGCTGCCACCTGGCCTGTGGAGTCAGTTCAGGACGTTTGGAATTTTTATGGGCCGGTGCTGGAAAAAGGTTAAGAAAAAAAGTGCTTTTGAGGATAGAGTGGCCAGGAAAGCCCGCAGCCCCAAAGTCTGGGTGGCAATGCAAGTAGTTCCCAGAGGCGTTCATAAAAAGCAAGGGTTGTTCTGGCTGCCACCTGGATTGTGGGAGTCAGCTCCTAATGTTTGGAATTTTCGGAGGCCGGTGCTGGGAAAAACGTGAAAAAAAGGTGCTTTTGAGGATAGGGTGGCCAGGAAAGCCCGCAGCCCCAAAGTCTGGGTGGCAATGCAAGTAGTTCCCAGAGGCGTTCATAAAAAGCAAGAGTTGTTCTGGCTGCCACCTTGGTCGTGGGAGTCAGCTCCGGACAGTCGGCATATTGGAGGCCGGTGCTGGGAAAAAGTGAAAAAAAGGTGCTTTTGAGGATACGGTGGCCAGGAAAGCCCGCAGCCCCAAAGTCTGGGTGGCAATGCAAGTAGTTCCCAGAGACGTTCAAAACAGGCAGTAGGTGTTCTGGCTGCCATCTGGGCTGTGGAGTCAGTTCAGGACGTTTGGAATTTTTATGGGCCGGTGCTGGAAAAAGGTTAAGAAAAAAGTTGCTTTTGAGGATAGAGTGGCCAGGAAAGCCCGCAGCCCCAAAGTCTGGGTGGCAATGCAAGTAGTTCCCAGAGACCTTGAAAACAAGCAAGACTTGGTCTTGCTGACGCCTTGGCTGTGGGAGTCAGCTCCGGACGTTCGGCATATTGGAGGCCGGTGCTGGGGAAAAGTGAAAAAAAGGTGCTTTTAAGCCAGATTTGCCAGGAAAGCCCGCAGCCCCAAAGTCTGGGTGGCAATGCAAGTAGTTCCCAGAGGCGTTCATAAAAAGCAAGAGTTGTTCTGGCTGCCACCTTGGCTGTGGGAGTCAGCTCCGGACGTTCGCCATATTGGAGGCCGGTGCTGGGAAAAAGTGAAAAAAAGGTGCTTTTGAGGATAGAGTGGCCAGGAAAGCCCGCAGCCCCAAAGTCTGGGTGGCAATGCAAGTAGTTCCCAGAGACCTTGAAAACAAGCAGTAGGTGTTCTGGCTGCCACCTGGCCTGTGGAGTCAGTTCAGGACGTTTGGAATTTTTATGGGCCGGTGGTGGAAAAAGGTTAAGAAAAAACATGCTTTTGAGGATAGAGTGGCCAGGAAAGCCCGCAGCCCCAAAGTCTGGGTGGCAATGCAAGTAGTTCCCAGAGGCGTTCATAAAAAGCAAGAGTTGTTCTGGCTGCCACCTGGATTGTGGGAGTCAGCTCCTAATGTTTGGAATTTTCGGAGGCCGGTGCTGGGAAAAACGTGAAAAAAAGGTGCTTTTGAGGATAGGGTGGCCAGGAAAGCCCGCAGCCCCAAAGTCTGGGTGGCAATGCAAGTAGTTCCCAGAGGCGTTCATAAAAAGCAAGAGTTGTTCTGGCTGCCACCTTGTTCGTGGGATCCAGGCCAGGACGTTCGGCATATTGGAGGCCGGTGCTGGGAAAATGAAAAAAAGGTGCTTTTAAGCCAGATTTGCCAGGAAAGCCCGCAGCCCCAAAGTCTGGGTGGCAATGCAAGTAGTTCCCAGAGGCGTTCATAAAAAGCAAGAGTTGTTCTGGCTGCCACCTTGGTCGTGGGAGTCAGCTCCGGACAGTCGGCATATTGGAGGCCGGTGCTGGGAAAAAGTGAAAAAAAGGTGCTTTTGAGGATACGGTGGCCAGGAAAGCCCGCAGCCCCAAAGTCTGGGTGGCAATGCAAGTAGTTCCCAGAGACGTTCAAAACAGGCAGTAGGTGTTCTGGCTGCCACCTGGGCTGTGGAGTCAGTTCAGGACGTTTGGAATTTTTATGGGCCGGTGCTGGAAAAAGGTTAAGAAAAAAGTTGCTTTTGAGGATAGAGTGGCCAGGAAAGCCCGCAGCCCCAAAGTCTGGGTGGCAATGCAAGTAGTTCCCAGAGACCTTGAAAACAAGCAAGACTTGGTCTTGCTGACGCCTTGGCTGTGGGAGTCAGCTCCGGACGTTCGGCATATTGGAGGCCGGTGCTGGGGAAAAGTGAAAAAAAGGTGCTTTTAAGCCAGATTTGCCAGGAAAGCCCGCAGCCCCAAAGTCTGGGTGGCAATGCAAGTAGTTCCCAGAGGCGTTCATAAAAAGCAAGAGTTGTTCTGGCTGCCACCTTGGCTGTGGGAGTCAGCTCCGGACGTTCGCCATATTGGAGGCCGGTGCTGGGAAAAAGTGAAAAAAAGGTGCTTTTGAGGATAGAGTGGCCAGGAAAGCCCGCAGCCCCAAAGTCTGGGTGGCAATGCAAGTAGTTCCCAGAGACCTTGAAAACAAGCAGTAGGTGTTCTGGCTGCCACCTGGCCTGTGGAGTCAGTTCAGGACGTTTGGAATTTTTATGGGCCGGTGGTGGAAAAAGGTTAAGAAAAAACATGCTTTTGAGGATAGAGTGGCCAGGAAAGCCCGCAGCCCCAAAGTCTGGGTGGCAATGCAAGTAGTTCCCAGAGGCGTTCATAAAAAGCAAGAGTTGTTCTGGCTGCCACCTGGATTGTGGGAGTCAGCTCCTAATGTTTGGAATTTTCGGAGGCCGGTGCTGGGAAAAACGTGAAAAAAAGGTGCTTTTGAGGATAGGGTGGCCAGGAAAGCCCGCAGCCCCAAAGTCTGGGTGGCAATGCAAGTAGTTCCCAGAGGCGTTCATAAAAAGCAAGAGTTGTTCTGGCTGCCACCTTGTTCGTGGGAGCCAGGCCAGGACGTTCGGCATATTGGAGGCCGGTGCTGGGAAAATGAAAAAAAGGTGCTTTTAAGCCAGATTTGCCAGGAAAGCCCGCAGCCCCAAAGTCTGGGTGGCAATGCAAGTAGTTCCCAGAGGCGTTCATAAAAAGCAAGAGTTGTTCTGGCTGCCACCTTGGCTGTGGGAGTCAGCTCCGGACAGTCGGCATATTGGAGGCCGGTGCTTGGAAAAAGTGAAAAAAAGGTGCTTTTGAGGATAGAGTGGCCAGGAAAGCCCGCAGCCCCAAAGTCTGGGTGGCAATGCAAGTAGTTCCCAGAGACCTTGAAAACAAGCAGTAGGTGTTCTGGCTGCCACCTGGCCTGTGGAGTCAGTTCAGGACGTTTGGAATTTTTATGGGCCGGTGCTGGAAAAAGGTTAAGAAAAAAAGTGCTTTTGAGGATAGAGTGGCCAGGAAAGCCCGCAGCCCCAAAGTCTGGGTGGCAATGCAAGTAGTTCCCAGAGGCGTTCATAAAAAGCAAGGGTTGTTCTGGCTGCCACCTGGATTGTGGGAGTCAGCTCCTAATGTTTGGAATTTTCGGAGGCCGGTGCTGGGAAAAACGTGAAAAAAAGGTGCTTTTGAGGATAGGGTGGCCAGGAAAGCCCGCAGCCCCAAAGTCTGGGTGGCAATGCAAGTAGTTCCCAGAGGCGTTCATAAAAAGCAAGAGTTGTTCTGGCTGCCACCTTGGTCGTGGGAGTCAGCTCCGGACAGTCGGCATATTGGAGGCCGGTGCTGGGAAAAAGTGAAAAAAAGGTGCTTTTGAGGATACGGTGGCCAGGAAAGCCCGCAGCCCCAAAGTCTGGGTGGCAATGCAAGTAGTTCCCAGAGACGTTCAAAACAGGCAGTAGGTGTTCTGGCTGCCATCTGGGCTGTGGAGTCAGTTCAGGACGTTTGGAATTTTTATGGGCCGGTGGTGGAAAAAGGTTAAGAAAAAAGGTGCTTTTGAGGATAGAGTGGCCAGGAAAGCCCGCAGCCCCAAAGTCTGGGTGGCAATGCAAGTAGTTCCCAGAGACCTTGAAAACAAGCAAGACTTGGTCTTGCTGACGCCTTGGCTGTGGGAGTCAGCTCCGGACGTTCGGCATATTGGAGGCCGGTGCTGGGGAAAAGTGAAAAAAAGGTGCTTTTAAGCCAGATTTGCCAGGAAAGCCCGCAGCCCCAAAGTCTGGGTGGCAATGCAAGTAGTTCCCAGAGGCGTTCATAAAAAGCAAGAGTTGTTCTGGCTGCCACCTTGGCTGTGGGAGTCAGCTCCGGACGTTCGCCATATTGGAGGCCGGTGCTGGGAAAAAGTGAAAAAAAGGTGCTTTTGAGGATAGAGTGGCCAGGAAAGCCCGCAGCCCCAAAGTCTGGGTGGCAATGCAAGTAGTTCCCAGAGACCTTGAAAACAAGCAGTAGGTGTTCTGGCTGCCACCTGGCCTGTGGAGTCAGTTCAGGACGTTTGGAATTTTTATGGGCCGGTGGTGGAAAAAGGTTAAGAAAAAACATGCTTTTGAGGATAGAGTGGCCAGGAAAGCCCGCAGCCCCAAAGTCTGGGTGGCAATGCAAGTAGTTCCCAGAGGCGTTCATAAAAAGCAAGAGTTGTTCTGGCTGCCACCTGGATTGTGGGAGTCAGCTCCTAATGTTTGGAATTTTCGGAGGCCGGTGCTGGGAAAAACGTGAAAAAAAGGTGCTTTTGAGGATAGGGTGGCCAGGAAAGCCCGCAGCCCCAAAGTCTGGGTGGCAATGCAAGTAGTTCCCAGAGGCGTTCATAAAAAGCAAGAGTTGTTCTGGCTGCCACCTTGGTCGTGGGAGTCAGCTCCGGACAGTCGGCATATTGGAGGCCGGTGCTGGGAAAAAGTGAAAAAAAGGTGCTTTTGAGGATACGGTGGCCAGGAAAGCCCGCAGCCCCAAAGTCTGGGTGGCAATGCAAGTAGTTCCCAGAGACGTTCAAAACAGGCAGTAGGTGTTCTGGCTGCCATCTGGGCTGTGGAGTCAGTTCAGGACGTTTGGAATTTTTATGGGCCGGTGCTGGAAAAAGGTTAAGAAAAAACGTGCTTTTGAGGATAGAGTGGCCAGGAAAGCCCGCAGCCCCAAAGTCTGGGTGGCAATGCAAGTAGTTCCCAGAGACGTTCAAAACAAGCAGTAGGTCTTCTGGCTGCCACCTGAGTTGTGGAGTCAGCTCCTAATGTTTGGAATTTTCAGAGGCCGGTGCTGGGAAAAACGTGAAAAAAAGGTGCTTTTGAGGATAGAGTGGCCAGGAAAGCCCGCAGCCCCAAAGTCTGGGTGGCAATGCAAGTAGTTCCCAGAGGCGTTCATAAAAAGCAAGAGTTGTTCTGGCTGCCACCTTGGTCGTGGGAGTCAGCTCCGGACAGTCGGCATATTGGAGGCCGGTGCTGGGAAAAAGTGAAAAAAAGGTGCTTTTGAGGATAGGGTGGCCAGGAAAGCCCGCAGCCCCAAAGTCTGGGTGGCAATGCAAGTAGTTCCCAGAGGCGTTCATAAAAAGCAAGAGTTGTTCTGGCTGCCACCTTGTTCGTGGGATCCAGGCCAGGACGTTCGGCATATTGGAGGCCGGTGCTGGGGAAAAAGGGAAGAAAAGGTGCTTTTAAGCCAGATTTGCCAGGAAAGCCCGCAGCCCCAAAGTCTGGGTGGCAATGCAAGTAGTTCCCAGAGGCGTTCTTAAAAAGCAAGAGTTGTTCTGGCTGCCACCTTGTTCGTGGGAGCCAGGCCAGGACGTTCGGCATATTGGAGGCCGGTGCTGGGGAAAAGTGAAAAAAAGGTGCTTTTGAGGATAGAGTGGCCAGGAAAGCCCGCAGCCCCAAAGTCTGGGTGGCAATGCAAGTAGTTCCCAGAGACGTTCAAAACAAGCAGGAGGTCTTCTGGCTGCCACCTGAGTTGTGGAGTCAGTTCAGGACGTTTGGAATTTTTATGGGCCGGTGCTGGAAAAAGGTTAAGAAAAAAGTTGCTTTTGAGGATAGAGTGGCCAGGAAAGCCCGCAGCCCCAAAGTCTGGGTGGCAATGCAAGTAGTTCCCAGAGACCTTGAAAACAAGCAAGACTTGGTCTTGCTGACGCCTTGGCTGTGGGAGTCAGCTCCGGACGTTCGGCATATTGGAGGCCGGTGCTGGGGAAAAGTGAAAAAAAGGTGCTTTTAAGCCAGATTTGCCAGGAAAGCCCGCAGCCCCAAAGTCTGGGTGGCAATGCAAGTAGTTCCCAGAGGCGTTCATAAAAAGCAAGAGTTGTTCTGGCTGCCACCTTGGCTGTGGGAGTCAGCTCCGGACGTTCGCCATATTGGAGGCCGGTGCTGGGAAAAAGTGAAAAAAAGGTGCTTTTGAGGATAGAGTGGCCAGGAAAGCCCGCAGCCCCAAAGTCTGGGTGGCAATGCAAGTAGTTCCCAGAGACCTTGAAAACAAGCAGTAGGTGTTCTGGCTGCCACCTGGCCTGTGGAGTCAGTTCAGGACGTTTGGAATTTTTATGGGCCGGTGGTGGAAAAAGGTTAAGAAAAAACATGCTTTTGAGGATAGGGTGGCCAGGAAAGCCCGCAGCCCCAAAGTCTGGGTGGCAATGCAAGTAGTTCCCAGAGGCGTTCATAAAAAGCAAGAGTTGTTCTGGCTGCCACCTTGTTCGTGGGAGCCAGGCCAGGACGTTCGGCATATTGGAGGCCGGTGCTGGGAAAATGAAAAAAAGGTGCTTTTAAGCCAGATTTGCCAGGAAAGCCCGCAGCCCCAAAGTCTGGGTGGCAATGCAAGTAGTTCCCAGAGGCGTTCATAAAAAGCAAGAGTTGTTCTGGCTGCCACCTTGGCTGTGGGAGTCAGCTCCGGACAGTCGGCATATTGGAGGCCGGTGCTTGGAAAAAGTGAAAAAAAGGTGCTTTTGAGGATAGAGTGGCCAGGAAAGCCCGCAGCCCCAAAGTCTGGGTGGCAATGCAAGTAGTTCCCAGAGACCTTGAAAACAAGCAGTAGGTGTTCTGGCTGCCACCTGGCCTGTGGAGTCAGTTCAGGACGTTTGGAATTTTTATGGGCCGGTGCTGGAAAAAGGTTAAGAAAAAACGTGCTTTTGAGGATAGAGTGGCCAGGAAAGCCCGCAGCCCCAAAGTCTGGGTGGCAATGCAAGTAGTTCCCAGAGGCGTTCATAAAAAGCAAGGGTTGTTCTGGCTGCCACCTGGATTGTGGGAGTCAGCTCCTAATGTTTGGAATTTTCGGAGGCCGGTGCTGGGAAAAACGTGAAAAAAAGGTGCTTTTGAGGATAGGGTGGCCAGGAAAGCCCGCAGCCCCAAAGTCTGGGTGGCAATGCAAGTAGTTCCCAGAGGCGTTCATAAAAAGCAAGAGTTGTTCTGGCTGCCACCTTGGTCGTGGGAGTCAGCTCCGGACAGTCGGCATATTGGAGGCCGGTGCTGGGAAAAAGTGAAAAAAAGGTGCTTTTGAGGATAGGGTGGCCAGGAAAGCCCGCAGCCCCAAAGTCTGGGTGGCAATGCAAGTAGTTCCCAGAGACGTTCAAAACAGGCAGTAGGTGTTCTGGCTGCCATCTGGGCTGTGGAGTCAGTTCAGGACGTTTGGAATTTTTATGGGCCGGTGCTGGAAAAAGGTTAAGAAAAAACGTGCTTTTGAGGATAGAGTGGCCAGGAAAGCCCGCAGCCCCAAAGTCTGGGTGGCAATGCAAGTAGTTCCCAGAGACGTTCAAAACAAGCAGTAGGTCTTCTGGCTGCCACCTGAGTTGTGGAGTCAGCTCCTAATGTTTGGAATTTTTGGAGGCTGGTGCTGGGAAAAACGTGAAAAAAAGGTGCTTTTGAGGATAGAGTGGCCAGGAAAGCCCGCAGCCCCAAAGTCTGGGTGGCAATGCAAGTAGTTCCCAGAGGCGTTCATAAAAAGCAAGAGTTGTTCTGGCTGCCACCTTGGTCGTGGGAGTCAGCTCCGGACAGTCGGCATATTGGAGGCCGGTGCTGGGAAAAAGTGAAAAAAAGGTGCTTTTGAGGATAGGGTGGCCAGGAAAGCCCGCAGCCCCAAAGTCTGGGTGGCAATGCAAGTAGTTCCCAGAGGCGTTCATAAAAAGCAAGAGTTGTTCTGGCTGCCACCTTGTTCGTGGGATCCAGGCCAGGACGTTCGGCATATTGGAGGCCGGTGCTGGGAAAAAGGGAAGAAAAGGTGCTTTTAAGCCAGATTTGCCAGGAAAGCCCGCAGCCCCAAAGTCTGGGTGGCAATGCAAGTAGTTCCCAGAGGCGTTCATAAAAAGCAAGAGTTGTTCTGGCTGCCACCTTGTTCGTGGGAGCCAGGCCAGGACGTTCGGCATATTGGAGGCCGGTGCTGGGAAAATGAAAAAAAGGTGCTTTTAAGCCAGATTTGCCAGGAAAGCCCGCAGCCCCAAAGTCTGGGTGGCAATGCAAGTAGTTCCCAGAGGCGTTCATAAAAAGCAAGAGTTGTTCTGGCTGCCACCTTGGCTGTGGGAGTCAGCTCCGGACGTTCGCCATATTGGAGGCCGGTGCTGGGAAAAAGTGAAAAAAAGGTGCTTTTGAGGATAGAGTGGCCAGGAAAGCCCGCAGCCCCAAAGTCTGGGTGGCAATGCAAGTAGTTCCCAGAGACCTTGAAAACAAGCAGTAGGTGTTCTGGCTGCCACCTGGCCTGTGGAGTCAGTTCAGGACATTTGGAATTTTTATGGGCCGGTGGTGGAAAAAGGTTAAGAAAAAACATGCTTTTGAGGATAGAGTGGCCAGGAAAGCCCGCAGCCCCAAAGTCTGGGTGGCAATGCAAGTAGTTCCCAGAGGCGTTCATAAAAAGCAAGAGTTGTTCTGGCTGCCACCTGGATTGTGGGAGTCAGCTCCTAATGTTTGGAATTTTCGGAGGCCGGTGCTGGGAAAAACGTGAAAAAAAGGTGCTTTTGAGGATAGGGTGGCCAGGAAAGCCCGCAGCCCCAAAGTCTGGGTGGCAATGCAAGTAGTTCCCAGAGGCGTTCATAAAAAGCAAGAGTTGTTCTGGCTGCCACCTTGGTCGTGGGAGTCAGCTGCGGACAGTCGGCATATTGGAGGCCGGTGCTGGGAAAAAGTGAAAAAAAGGTGCTTTTGAGGATAGGGTGGCCAGGAAAGCCCGCAGCCCCAAAGTCTGGGTGGCAATGCAAGTAGTTCCCAGAGACGTTCAAAACAGGCAGTAGGTGTTCTGGCTGCCATCTGGGCTGTGGAGTCAGTTCAGGACGTTTGGAATTTTTATGGGCCGGTGCTGGAAAAAGGTTAAGAAAAAAGTTGCTTTTGAGGATAGAGTGGCCAGGAAAGCCCGCAGCCCCAAAGTCTGGGTGGCAATGCAAGTAGTTCCCAGAGACCTTGAAAACAAGCAAGACTTGGTCTTGCTGACGCCTTGGCTGTGGGAGTCAGCTCCGGACGTTCGGCATATTGGAGGCCGGTGCTGGGGAAAAGTGAAAAAAAGGTGCTTTTAAGCCAGATTTGCCAGGAAAGCCCGCAGCCCCAAAGTCTGGGTGGCAATGCAAGTAGTTCCCAGAGGCGTTCATAAAAAGCAAGAGTTGTTCTGGCTGCCACCTTGGCTGTGGGAGTCAGCTCCGGACGTTCGCCATATTGGAGGCCGGTGCTGGGAAAAAGTGAAAAAAAGGTGCTTTTGAGGATAGAGTGGCCAGGAAAGCCCGCAGCCCCAAAGTCTGGGTGGCAATGCAAGTAGTTCCCAGAGACCTTGAAAACAAGCAGTAGGTGTTCTGGCTGCCACCTGGCCTGTGGAGTCAGTTCAGGACGTTTGGAATTTTTATGGGCCGGTGGTGGAAAAAGGTTAAGAAAAAACATGCTTTTGAGGATAGAGTGGCCAGGAAAGCCCGCAGCCCCAAAGTCTGGGTGGCAATGCAAGTAGTTCCCAGAGGCGTTCATAAAAAGCAAGAGTTGTTCTGGCTGCCACCTTGTTCGTGGGAGCCAGGCCAGGACGTTCGGCATATTGGAGGCCGGTGCTGGGAAAATGAAAAAAAGGTGCTTTTAAGCCAGATTTGCCAGGAAAGCCCGCAGCCCCAAAGTCTGGGTGGCAATGCAAGTAGTTCCCAGAGGCGTTCATAAAAAGCAAGAGTTGTTCTGGCTGCCACCTTGGCTGTGGGAGTCAGCTCCGGACGTTCGGCATATTGGAGGCCGGTGCTGGGGAAAAGTGAAAAAAAGGTGCTTTTGAGGATAGAGTGGCCAGGAAAGCCCGCAGCCCCAAAGTCTGGGTGGCAATGCAAGTAGTTCCCAGAGACGTTCAAAACAAGCAGGAGGTCTTCTGGCTGCCACCTGAGTTGTGGAGTCAGTTCAGGACGTTTGGAATTTTTATGGGCCGGTGCTGGAAAAAGGTTAAGAAAAAAGTTGCTTTTGAGGATAGAGTGGCCAGGAAAGCCCGCAGCCCCAAAGTCTGGGTGGCAATGCAAGTAGTTCCCAGAGACCTTGAAAACAAGCAAGACTTGGTCTTGCTGACGCCTTGGCTGTGGGAGTCAGCTCCGGACGTTCGGCATATTGGAGGCCGGTGCTGGGGAAAAGTGAAAAAAAGGTGCTTTTAAGCCAGATTTGCCAGGAAAGCCCGCAGCCCCAAAGTCTGGGTGGCAATGCAAGTAGTTCCCAGAGGCGTTCATAAAAAGCAAGAGTTGTTCTGGCTGCCACCTTGGCTGTGGGAGTCAGCTCCGGACGTTCGCCATATTGGAGGCCGGTGCTGGGAAAAAGTGAAAAAAAGGTGCTTTTGAGGATAGAGTGGCCAGGAAAGCCCGCAGCCCCAAAGTCTGGGTGGCAATGCAAGTAGTTCCCAGAGGCGTTCATAAAAAGCAAGAGTTGTTCTGGCTGCCACCTGGATTGTGGGAGTCAGCTCCTAATGTTTGGAATTTTCGGAGGCCGGTGCTGGGAAAAACGTGAAAAAAAGGTGCTTTTGAGGATAGGGTGGCCAGGAAAGCCCGCAGCCCCAAAGTCTGGGTGGCAATGCAAGTAGTTCCCAGAGGCGTTCATAAAAAGCAAGAGTTGTTCTGGCTGCCACCTTGTTCGTGGGAGCCAGGCCAGGACGTTCGGCATATTGGAGGCCGGTGCTGGGAAAATGAAAAAAAGGTGCTTTTAAGCCAGATTTGCCAGGAAAGCCCGCAGCCCCAAAGTCTGGGTGGCAATGCAAGTAGTTCCCAGAGGCGTTCATAAAAAGCAAGAGTTGTTCTGGCTGCCACCTTGGTCGTGGGAGTCAGCTCCGGACAGTCGGCATATTGGAGGCCGGTGCTGGGAAAAAGTGAAAAAAAGGTGCTTTTGAGGATAGAGTGGCCAGGAAAGCCCGCAGCCCCAAAGTCTGGGTGGCAATGCAAGTAGTTCCCAGAGACGTTCAAAACAGGCAGTAGGTGTTCTGGCTGCCATCTGGGCTGTGGAGTCAGTTCAGGACGTTTGGAATTTTTATGGGCCGGTGCTGGAAAAAGGTTAAGAAAAAAGTTGCTTTTGAGGATAGAGTGGCCAGGAAAGCCCGCAGCCCCAAAGTCTGGGTGGCAATGCAAGTAGTTCCCAGAGACCTTGAAAACAAGCAAGACTTGGTCTTGCTGACGCCTTGGCTGTGGGAGTCAGCTCCGGACGTTCGGCATATTGGAGGCCGGTGCTGGGAAAAAGTGAAAAAAAGGTGCTTTTGAGGATAGAGTGGCCAGGAAAGCCCGCAGCCCCAAAGTCTGGGTGGCAATGCAAGTAGTTCCCAGAGACCTTGAAAACAAGCAGTAGGTGTTCTGGCTGCCACCTGGCCTGTGGAGTCAGTTCAGGACGTTTGGAATTTTTATGGGCCGGTGGTGGAAAAAGGTTAAGAAAAAACATGCTTTTGAGGATAGAGTGGCCAGGAAAGCCCGCAGCCCCAAAGTCTGGGTGGCAATGCAAGTAGTTCCCAGAGGCGTTCATAAAAAGCAAGAGTTGTTCTGGCTGCCACCTTGTTCGTGGGAGCCAGGCCAGGACGTTCGGCATATTGGAGGCCGGTGCTGGGAAAATGAAAAAAAGGTGCTTTTAAGCCAGATTTGCCAGGAAAGCCCGCAGCCCCAAAGTCTGGGTGGCAATGCAAGTAGTTCCCAGAGGCGTTCATAAAAAGCAAGAGTTGTTCTGGCTGCCACCTTGGCTGTGGGAGTCAGCTCCGGACAGTCGGCATATTGGAGGCCGGTGCTTGGAAAAAGTGAAAAAAAGGTGCTTTTGAGGATAGAGTGGCCAGGAAAGCCCGCAGCCCCAAAGTCTGGGTGGCAATGCAAGTAGTTCCCAGAGACCTTGAAAACAAGCAGTAGGTGTTCTGGCTGCCACCTGGCCTGTGGAGTCAGTTCAGGACGTTTGGAATTTTTATGGGCCGGTGGTGGAAAAAGGTTAAGAAAAAAAGTGCTTTTGAGGATAGAGTGGCCAGGAAAGCCCGCAGCCCCAAAGTCTGGGTGGCAATGCAAGTAGTTCCCAGAGGCGTTCATAAAAAGCAAGGGTTGTTCTGGCTGCCACCTGGATTGTGGGAGTCAGCTCCTAATGTTTGGAATTTTCGGAGGCCGGTGCTGGGAAAAACGTGAAAAAAAGGTGCTTTTGAGGATAGGGTGGCCAGGAAAGCCCGCAGCCCCAAAGTCTGGGTGGCAATGCAAGTAGTTCCCAGAGGCGTTCATAAAAAGCAAGAGTTGTTCTGGCTGCCACCTTGGTCGTGGGAGTCAGCTGCGGACAGTCGGCATATTGGAGGCCGGTGCTGGGAAAAAGTGAAAAAAAGGTGCTTTTGAGGATACGGTGGCCAGGAAAGCCCGCAGCCCCAAAGTCTGGGTGGCAATGCAAGTAGTTCCCAGAGACGTTCAAAACAGGCAGTAGGTGTTCTGGCTGCCATCTGGGCTGTGGAGTCAGTTCAGGACGTTTGGAATTTCTATGGGCCGGTGCTGGAAAAAGGTTAAGAAAAAACGTGCTTTTGAGGATAGAGTGGCCAGGAAAGCCCGCAGCCCCAAAGTCTGGGTGGCAATGCAAGTAGTTCCCAGAGACGTTCAAAACAAGCAGTAGGTCTTCTGGCTGCCACCTGAGTTGTGGAGTCAGCTCCTAATGTTTGGAATTATTGGAGGCTGGTGCAGGGAAAAACGTGAAAAAAAGGTGCTTTTGAGGATAGAGTGGCCAGGAAAGCCCGCAGCCCCAAAGTCTGGGTGGCAATGCAAGTAGTTCCCAGAGGCGTTCATAAAAAGCAAGAGTTGTTCTGGCTGCCACCTTGGGTGTGGGAGTCAGCTGCGGACGTTCGGCATATTGGAGGCCGGTGCTGGGAAAAAGTGAAAAAAAGGTGCTTTTGAGGATAGGGTGGCCAGGAAAGCCCGCAGCCCCAAAGTCTGGGTGGCAATGCAAGTAGTTCCCAGAGACCTTGAAAACAAGCAGTAGGTGTTCTGGCTGCCACCTGGCCTGTGGAGTCAGTTCAGGACATTTGGAATTTTTATGGGCCGGTGGTGGAAAAAGGTTAAGAAAAAACATGCTTTTGAGGATAGAGTGGCCAGGAAAGCCCGCAGCCCCAAAGTCTGGGTGGCAATGCAAGTAGTTCCCAGAGGCGTTCATAAAAAGCAAGAGTTGTTCTGGCTGCCACCTGGATTGTGGGAGTCAGCTCCTAATGTTTGGAATTTTCGGAGGCCGGTGCTGGGAAAAACGTGAAAAAAAGGTGCTTTTGAGGATAGGGTGGCCAGGAAAGCCCGCAGCCCCAAAGTCTGGGTGGCAATGCAAGTAGTTCCCAGAGGCGTTCATAAAAAGCAAGAGTTGTTCTGGCTGCCACCTTGGTCGTGGGAGTCAGCTCCGGACAGTCGGCATATTGGAGGCCGGTGCTGGGAAAAAGTGAAAAAAAGGTGCTTTTGAGGATAGGGTGGCCAGGAAAGCCCGCAGCCCCAAAGTCTGGGTGGCAATGCAAGTAGTTCCCAGAGACGTTCAAAACAGGCAGTAGGTGTTCTGGCTGCCATCTGGGCTGTGGAGTCAGTTCAGGACGTTTGGAATTTTTATGGGCCGGTGCTGGAAAAAGGTTAAGAAAAAAGTTGCTTTTGAGGATAGAGTGGCCAGGAAAGCCCGCAGCCCCAAAGTCTGGGTGGCAATGCAAGTAGTTCCCAGAGACCTTGAAAACAAGCAAGACTTGGTCTTGCTGACGCCTTGGCTGTGGGAGTCAGCTCCGGACGTTCGGCATATTGGAGGCCGGTGCTGGGAAAAAGTGAAAAAAAGGTGCTTTTAAGCCAGATTTGCCAGGAAAGCCCGCAGCCCCAAAGTCTGGGTGGCAATGCAAGTAGTTCCCAGAGGCGTTCATAAAAAGCAAGAGTTGTTCTGGCTGCCACCTTGGCTGTGGGAGTCAGCTCCGGACGTTCGCCATATTGGAGGCCGGTGCTGGGAAAAAGTGAAAAAAAGGTGCTTTTGAGGATAGAGTGGCCAGGAAAGCCCGCAGCCCCAAAGTCTGGGTGGCAATGCAAGTAGTTCCCAGAGACCTTGAAAACAAGCAGTAGGTGTTCTGGCTGCCACCTGGCCTGTGGAGTCAGTTCAGGACGTTTGGAATTTTTATGGGCCGGTGGTGGAAAAAGGTTAAGAAAAAACATGCTTTTGAGGATAGAGTGGCCAGGAAAGCCCGCAGCCCCAAAGTCTGGGTGGCAATGCAAGTAGTTCCCAGAGGCGTTCATAAAAAGCAAGAGTTGTTCTGGCTGCCACCTTGTTCGTGGGAGCCAGGCCAGGACGTTCGGCATATTGGAGGCCGGTGCTGGGAAAAAGGGAAGAAAAGGTGCTTTTAAGCCAGATTTGCCAGGAAAGCCCGCAGCCCCAAAGTCTGGGTGGCAATGCAAGTAGTTCCCAGAGGCGTTCATAAAAAGCAAGAGTTGTTCTGGCTGCCACCTTGTTCGTGGGAGCCAGGCCAGGACGTTCGGCATATTGGAGGCCGGTGCTGGGGAAAAGTGAAAAAAAGGTGCTTTTGAGGATAGAGTGGCCAGGAAAGCCCGCAGCCCCAAAGTCTGGGTGGCAATGCAAGTAGTTCCCAGAGACGTTCAAAACAAGCAGGAGGTCTTCTGGCTGCCACCTGAGTTGTGGAGTCAGTTCAGGACGTTTGGAATTTTTATGGGCCGGTGCTGGAAAAAGGTTAAGAAAAAAGTTGCTTTTGAGGATAGAGTGGCCAGGAAAGCCCGCAGCCCCAAAGTCTGGGTGGCAATGCAAGTAGTTCCCAGAGGCGTTCATAAAAAGCAAGAGTTGTTCTGGCTGCCACCTTGGCTGTGGGAGTCAGCTCCGGACGTTCGCCATATTGGAGGCCGGTGCTGGGAAAAAGTGAAAAAAAGGTGCTTTTGAGGATAGAGTGGCCAGGAAAGCCCGCAGCCCCAAAGTCTGGGTGGCAATGCAAGTAGTTCCCAGAGGCGTTCATAAAAAGCAAGAGTTGTTCTGGCTGCCACCTGGATTGTGGGAGTCAGCTCCTAATGTTTGGAATTTTCGGAGGCCGGTGCTGGGAAAAACGTGAAAAAAAGGTGCTTTTGAGGATAGGTTGGCCAGGAAAGCCCGCAGCCCCAAAGTCTGGGTGGCAATGCAAGTAGTTCCCAGAGGCGTTCATAAAAAGCAAGAGTTGTTCTGGCTGCCACCTTGTTCGTGGGAGCCAGGCCAGGACGTTCGGCATATTGGAGGCCGGTGCTGGGAAAATGAAAAAAAGGTGCTTTTAAGCCAGATTTGCCAGGAAAGCCCGCAGCCCCAAAGTCTGGGTGGCAATGCAAGTAGTTCCCAGAGGCGTTCATAAAAAGCAAGAGTTGTTCTGGCTGCCACCTTGGTCGTGGGAGTCAGCTCCGGACAGTCGGCATATTGGAGGCCGGTGCTGGGAAAAAGTGAAAAAAAGGTGCTTTTGAGGATAGAGTGGCCAGGAAAGCCCGCAGCCCCAAAGTCTGGGTGGCAATGCAAGTAGTTCCCAGAGACGTTCAAAACAGGCAGTAGGTGTTCTGGCTGCCATCTGGGCTGTGGAGTCAGTTCAGGACGTTTGGAATTTTTATGGGCCGGTGCTGGAAAAAGGTTAAGAAAAAAGTTGCTTTTGAGGATAGAGTGGCCAGGAAAGCCCGCAGCCCCAAAGTCTGGGTGGCAATGCAAGTAGTTCCCAGAGACCTTGAAAACAAGCAAGACTTGGTCTTGCTGACGCCTTGGCTGTGGGAGTCAGCTCCGGACGTTCGGCATATTGGAGGCCGGTGCTGGGGAAAAGTGAAAAAAAGGTGCTTTTAAGCCAGATTTGCCAGGAAAGCCCGCAGCCCCAAAGTCTGGGTGGCAATGCAAGTAGTTCCCAGAGGCGTTCATAAAAAGCAAGAGTTGTTCTGGCTGCCACCTTGGCTGTGGGAGTCAGCTCCGGACAGTCGGCATATTGGAGGCCGGTGCTGGGAAAAAGTGAAAAAAAGGTGCTTTTGAGGATAGAGTGGCCAGGAAAGCCCGCAGCCCCAAAGTCTGGGTGGCAATGCAAGTAGTTCCCAGAGACCTTGAAAACAAGCAGTAGGTGTTCTGGCTGCCACCTGGCCTGTGGAGTCAGTTCAGGACGTTTGGAATTTTTATGGGCCGGTGGTGGAAAAAGGTTAAGAAAAAACATGCTTTTGAGGATAGAGTGGCCAGGAAAGCCCGCAGCCCCAAAGTCTGGGTGGCAATGCAAGTAGTTCCCAGAGGCGTTCATAAAAAGCAAGAGTTGTTCTGGCTGCCACCTTGTTCGTGGGAGCCAGGCCAGGACGTTCGGCATATTGGAGGCCGGTGCTGGGAAAATGAAAAAAAGGTGCTTTTAAGCCAGATTTGCCAGGAAAGCCCGCAGCCCCAAAGTCTGGGTGGCAATGCAAGTAGTTCCCAGAGGCGTTCATAAAAAGCAAGAGTTGTTCTGGCTGCCACCTTGGCTGTGGGAGTCAGCTCCGGACAGTCGGCATATTGGAGGCCGGTGCTTGGAAAAAGTGAAAAAAAGGTGCTTTTGAGGATAGAGTGGCCAGGAAAGCCCGCAGCCCCAAAGTCTGGGTGGCAATGCAAGTAGTTCCCAGAGACCTTGAAAACAAGCAGTAGGTGTTCTGGCTGCCACCTGGCCTGTGGAGTCAGTTCAGGACGTTTGGAATTTTTATGGGCCGGTGCTGGAAAAAGGTTAAGAAAAAAAGTGCTTTTGAGGATAGAGTGGCCAGGAAAGCCCGCAGCCCCAAAGTCTGGGTGGCAATGCAAGTAGTTCCCAGAGGCGTTCATAAAAAGCAAGGGTTGTTCTGGCTGCCACCTGGATTGTGGGAGTCAGCTCCTAATGTTTGGAATTTTCGGAGGCCGGTGCTGGGAAAAACGTGAAAAAAAGGTGCTTTTGAGGATAGGGTGGCCAGGAAAGCCCGCAGCCCCAAAGTCTGGGTGGCAATGCAAGTAGTTCCCAGAGGCGTTCATAAAAAGCAAGAGTTGTTCTGGCTGCCACCTTGGTCGTGGGAGTCAGCTGCGGACAGTCGGCATATTGGAGGCCGGTGCTGGGAAAAAGTGAAAAAAAGGTGCTTTTGAGGATAGGGTGGCCAGGAAAGCCCGCAGCCCCAAAGTCTGGGTGGCAATGCAAGTAGTTCCCAGAGACGTTCAAAACAGGCAGTAGGTGTTCTGGCTGCCATCTGGGCTGTGGAGTCAGTTCAGGACGTTTGGAATTTTTATGGGCCGGTGCTGGAAAAAGGTTAAGAAAAAACGTGCTTTTGAGGATAGAGTGGCCAGGAAAGCCCGCAGCCCCAAAGTCTGGGTGGCAATGCAAGTAGTTCCCAGAGACGTTCAAAACAAGCAGTAGGTCTTCTGGCTGCCACCTGAGTTGTGGAGTCAGCTCCTAATGTTTGGAATTTTTGGAGGCTGGTGCTGGGAAAAACGTGAAAAAAAGGTGCTTTTGAGGATAGAGTGGCCAGGAAAGCCCGCAGCCCCAAAGTCTGGGTGGCAATGCAAGTAGTTCCCAGAGGCGTTCATAAAAAGCAAGAGTTGTTCTGGCTGCCACCTTGGTCGTGGGAGTCAGCTCCGGACAGTCGGCATATTGGAGGCCGGTGCTGGGAAAAAGTGAAAAAAAGGTGCTTTTGAGGATAGGGTGGCCAGGAAAGCCCGCAGCCCCAAAGTCTGGGTGGCAATGCAAGTAGTTCCCAGAGGCGTTCATAAAAAGCAAGAGTTGTTCTGGCTGCCACCTTGTTCGTGGGATCCAGGCCAGGACGTTCGGCATATTGGAGGCCGGTGCTGGGAAAAAGGGAAGAAAAGGTGCTTTTAAGCCAGATTTGCCAGGAAAGCCCGCAGCCCCAAAGTCTGGGTGGCAATGCAAGTAGTTCCCAGAGGCGTTCATAAAAAGCAAGAGTTGTTCTGGCTGCCACCTTGTTCGTGGGAGCCAGGCGAGGACGTTCGGCATATTGGAGGCCGGTGCTGGGGAAAAGTGAAAAAAAGGTGCTTTTGAGGATAGAGTGGCCAGGAAAGCCCGCAGCCCCAAAGTCTGGGTGGCAATGCAAGTAGTTCCCAGAGGCGTTCATAAAAAGCAAGAGTTGTTCTGGCTGCCACCTTGGCTGTGGGAGTCAGCTCCGGACGTTCGCCATATTGGAGGCCGGTGCTGGGAAAAAGTGAAAAAAAGGTGCTTTTGAGGATAGAGTGGCCAGGAAAGCCCGCAGCCCCAAAGTCTGGGTGGCAATGCAAGTAGTTCCCAGAGACCTTGAAAACAAGCAGTAGGTGTTCTGGCTGCCACCTGGCCTGTGGAGTCAGTTCAGGACGTTTGGAATTTTTATGGGCCGGTGGTGGAAAAAGGTTAAGAAAAAACATGCTTTTGAGGATAGAGTGGCCAGGAAAGCCCGCAGCCCCAAAGTCTGGGTGGCAATGCAAGTAGTTCCCAGAGGCGTTCATAAAAAGCAAGAGTTGTTCTGGCTGCCACCTGGATTGTGGGAGTCAGCTCCTAATGTTTGGAATTTTCGGAGGCCGGTGCTGGGAAAAACGTGAAAAAAAGGTGCTTTTGAGGATAGGGTGGCCAGGAAAGCCCGCAGCCCCAAAGTCTGGGTGGCAATGCAAGTAGTTCCCAGAGGCGTTCATAAAAAGCAAGAGTTGTTCTGGCTGCCACCTTGTTCGTGGGAGCCAGGCCAGGACGTTCGGCATATTGGAGGCCGGTGCTGGGAAAATGAAAAAAAGGTGCTTTTAAGCCAGATTTGCCAGGAAAGCCCGCAGCCCCAAAGTCTGGGTGGCAATGCAAGTAGTTCCCAGAGGCGTTCATAAAAAGCAAGAGTTGTTCTGGCTGCCACCTTGGCTGTGGGAGTCAGCTCCGGACAGTCGGCATATTGGAGGCCGGTGCTTGGAAAAAGTGAAAAAAAGGTGCTTTTGAGGATAGAGTGGCCAGGAAAGCCCGCAGCCCCAAAGTCTGGGTGGCAATGCAAGTAGTTCCCAGAGACCTTGAAAACAAGCAGTAGGTGTTCTGGCTGCCACCTGGCCTGTGGAGTCAGTTCAGGACGTTTGGAATTTTTATGGGCCGGTGCTGGAAAAAGGTTAAGAAAAAAAGTGCTTTTGAGGATAGAGTGGCCAGGAAAGCCCGCAGCCCCAAAGTCTGGGTGGCAATGCAAGTAGTTCCCAGAGGCGTTCATAAAAAGCAAGGGTTGTTCTGGCTGCCACCTGGATTGTGGGAGTCAGCTCCTAATGTTTGGAATTTTCGGAGGCCGGTGCTGGGAAAAACGTGAAAAAAAGGTGCTTTTGAGGATAGGGTGGCCAGGAAAGCCCGCAGCCCCAAAGTCTGGGTGGCAATGCAAGTAGTTCCCAGAGGCGTTCATAAAAAGCAAGAGTTGTTCTGGCTGCCACCTTGGTCGTGGGAGTCAGCTCCGGACAGTCGGCATATTGGAGGCCGGTGCTGGGAAAAAGTGAAAAAAAGGTGCTTTTGAGGATAGGGTGGCCAGGAAAGCCCGCAGCCCCAAAGTCTGGGTGGCAATGCAAGTAGTTCCCAGAGGCGTTCATAAAAAGCAAGGGTTGTTCTGGCTGCCACCTGGATTGTGGGAGTCAGCTCCTAATGTTTGGAATTTTCGGAGGCCGGTGCTGGGAAAAACGTGAAAAAAAGGTGCTTTTGAGGATAGGGTGGCCAGGAAAGCCCGCAGCCCCAAAGTCTGGGTGGCAATGCAAGTAGTTCCCAGAGGCGTTCATAAAAAGCAAGAGTTGTTCTGGCTGCCACCTTGGTCGTGGGTGTCAGCTCCGGACAGTCGGCATATTGGAGGCCGGTGCTGGGAAAAAGTGAAAAAAAGGTGCTTTTGAGGATAGGGTGGCCAGGAAAGCCCGCAGCCCCAAAGTCTGGGTGGCAATGCAAGTAGTTCCCAGAGACGTTCAAAACAGGCAGTAGGTGTTCTGGCTGCCACCTTGGCTGTGGAGTCAGTTCAGGACGTTTGGAATTTTTATGGGCCGGTGCTGGAAAAAGGTTAAGAAAAAACGTGCTTTTGAGGATAGAGTGGCCAGGAAAGCCCGCAGCCCCAAAGTCTGGGTGGCAATGCAAGTAGTTCCCAGAGACGTTCAAAACAAGCAGTAGGTCTTCTGGCTGCCACCTGAGTTGTGGAGTCAGCTCCTAATGTTTGGAATTTTTGGAGGCTGGTGCTGGGAAAAACGTGAAAAAAAGGTGCTTTTGAGGATAGAGTGGCCAGGAAAGCCCGCAGCCCCAAAGTCTGGCTGGCAATGCAAGTAGTTCCCAGAGGCGTTCATAAAAAGCAAGAGTTGTTCTGGCTGCCACCTTGGTCGTGGGAGTCAGCTCCGGACAGTCGGCATATTGGAGGCCGGTGCTGGGAAAAAAGTGAAAAAAAGGTGCTTTTGAGGATAGGGTGGCCAGGAAAGCCCGCAGCCCCAAAGTCTGGGTGGCAATGCAAGTAGTTCCCAGAGGCGTTCATAAAAAGCAAGAGTTGTTCTGGCTGCCACCTTGTTCGTGGGATCCAGGCCAGGACGTTCGGCATATTGGAGGCCGGTGCTGGGAAAAAGGGAAGAAAAGGTGCTTTTAAGCCAGATTTGCCAGGAAAGCCCGCAGCCCCAAAGTCTGGGTGGCAATGCAAGTAGTTCCCAGAGGCGTTCATAAAAAGCAAGAGTTGTTCTGGCTGCCACCTTGTTCGTGGGAGCCAGGCCAGGACATTCGGCATATTGGAGGCCGGTGCTGGGGAAAAGTGAAAAAAAGGTGCTTTTGAGGATAGAGTGGCCAGGAAAGCCCGCAGCCCCAAAGTCTGGGTGGCAATGCAAGTAGTTCCCAGAGACGTTCAAAACAAGCAGTAGGTCTTCTGGCTGCCACCTGAGTTGTGGAGTCAGTTCAGGACGTTTGGAATTTTTATGGGCCGGTGCTGGAAAAAGGTTAAGAAAAAAGTTGCTTTTGAGGATAGAGTGGCCAGGAAAGCCCGCAGCCCCAAAGTCTGGGTGGCAATGCAAGTAGTTCCCAGAGACCTTGAAAACAAGCAAGACTTGGTCTTGCTGACGCCTTGGCTGTGGGAGTCAGCTCCGGACGTTCGGCATATTGGAGGCCGGTGCTGGGGAAAAGTGAAAAAAAGGTGCTTTTAAGCCAGATTTGCCAGGAAAGCCCGCAGCCCCAAAGTCTGGGTGGCAATGCAAGTAGTTCCCAGAGGCGTTCATAAAAAGCAAGAGTTGTTCTGGCTGCCACCTTGGCTGTGGGAGTCAGCTCCGGACGTTCGCCATATTGGAGGCCGGTGCTGGGAAAAAGTGAAAAAAAGGTGCTTTTGAGGATAGAGTGGCCAGGAAAGCCCGCAGCCCCAAAGTCTGGGTGGCAATGCAAGTAGTTCCCAGAGACCTTGAAAACAAGCAGTAGGTGTTCTGGCTGCCACCTGGCCTGTGGAGTCAGTTCAGGACGTTTGGAATTTTTATGGGCCGGTGGTGGAAAAAGGTTAAGAAAAAACATGCTTTTGAGGATAGAGTGGCCAGGAAAGCCCGCAGCCCCAAAGTCTGGGTGGCAATGCAAGTAGTTCCCAGAGGCGTTCATAAAAAGCAAGAGTTGTTCTGGCTGCCACCTTGTTCGTGGGAGCCAGGCCAGGACGTTCGGCATATTGGAGGCCGGTGCTGGGGAAATGAAAAAAAGGTGCTTTTAAGCCAGATTTGCCAGGAAAGCCCGCAGCCCCAAAGTCTGGGTGGCAATGCAAGTAGTTCCCAGAGGCGTTCATAAAAAGCAAGAGTTGTTCTGGCTGCCACCTTGGCTGTGGGAGTCAGCTCCGGACAGTCGGCATATTGGAGGCCGGTGCTTGGAAAAAGTGAAAAAAAGGTGCTTTTGAGGATAGAGTGGCCAGGAAAGCCCGCAGCCCCAAAGTCTGGGTGGCAATGCAAGTAGTTCCCAGAGACCTTGAAAACAAGCAGTAGGTGTTCTGGCTGCCACCTGGCCTGTGGAGTCAGTTCAGGACGTTTGGAATTTTTATGGGCCGGTGCTGGAAAAAGGTTAAGAAAAAAAGTGCTTTTGAGGATAGAGTGGCCAGGAAAGCCCGCAGCCCCAAAGTCTGGGTGGCAATGCAAGTAGTTCCCAGAGGCGTTCATAAAAAGCAAGGGTTGTTCTGGCTGCCACCTGGATTGTGGGAGTCAGCTCCTAATGTTTGGAATTTTCGGAGGCCGGTGCTGGGAAAAACGTGAAAAAAAGGTGCTTTTGAGGATAGGGTGGCCAGGAAAGCCCGCAGCCCCAAAGTCTGGGTGGCAATGCAAGTAGTTCCCAGAGGCGTTCATAAAAAGCAAGAGTTGTTCTGGCTGCCACCTTGGTCGTGGGAGTCAGCTCCGGACAGTCGGCATATTGGAGGCCGGTGCTGGGAAAAAGTGAAAAAAAGGTGCTTTTGAGGATAGGGTGGCCAGGAAAGCCCGCAGCCCCAAAGTCTGGGTGGCAATGCAAGTAGTTCCCAGAGGCGTTCATAAAAAGCAAGGGTTGTTCTGGCTGCCACCTGGATTGTGGGAGTCAGCTCCTAATGTTTGGAATTTTCGGAGGCCGGTGCTGGGAAAAACGTGAAAAAAAGGTGCTTTTGAGGATAGGGTGGCCAGGAAAGCCCGCAGCCCCAAAGTCTGGGTGGCAATGCAAGTAGTTCCCAGAGGCGTTCATAAAAAGCAAGAGTTGTTCTGGCTGCCACCTTGGTCGTGGGTGTCAGCTCCGGACAGTCGGCATATTGGAGGCCGGTGCTGGGAAAAAGTGAAAAAAAGGTGCTTTTGAGGATAGGGTGGCCAGGAAAGCCCGCAGCCCCAAAGTCTGGGTGGCAATGCAAGTAGTTCCCAGAGACGTTCAAAACAGGCAGTAGGTGTTCTGGCTGCCACCTTGGCTGTGGAGTCAGTTCAGGACGTTTGGAATTTTTATGGGCCGGTGCTGGAAAAAGGTTAAGAAAAAACGTGCTTTTGAGGATAGAGTGGCCAGGAAAGCCCGCAGCCCCAAAGTCTGGGTGGCAATGCAAGTAGTTCCCAGAGACCTTGAAAACAAGCAAGACTTGGTCTTGCTGACGCCTTGGCTGTGGGAGTCAGCTCCGGACGTTCGGCATATTGGAGGCCGGTGCTGGGGAAAAGTGAAAAAAAGGTGCTTTTAAGCCAGATTTGCCAGGAAAGCCCGCAGCCCCAAAGTCTGGGTGGCAATGCAAGTAGTTCCCAGAGGCGTTCATAAAAAGCAAGAGTTGTTCTGGCTGCCACCTTGGTCGTGGGAGTCAGCTCCGGACATTCGGCATATTGGAGGCCGGTGCTGGGAAAAAGTGAAAAAAAGGTGCTTTTGAGGATAGAGGATAGAGTGGCCAGGAAAGCCCGCAGCCCCAAAGTCTGGGTGGCAATGCAAGTAGTTCCCAGAGACCTTGAAAACAAGCAAGACTTGGTCTTGCTGACGCCTTGGCTGTGGGAGTCAGCTCCGGACGTTCGGCATATTGGAGGCCGGTGCTGGTGAAAAGTGAAAAAAGGTGCTTTTGAGGATAGAGGATAGAGTGGCCAGGAAAGCCCGCAGCCCCAAAGTCTGGGTGGCAATGCAAGTAGTTCCCAGAGGCGTTCAAAACAAGCAGTAGGTCTTCTGGCTGCCACCTGAGTTGTGGAGTCAGTTCAGGACGTTTGGAATTTTTATGGGCCGGTGCTGGAAAAAGGTTAAGAAAAAAGTTGCTTTTGAGGATAGAGTGGCCAGGAAAGCCCGCAGCCCCAAAGTCTGGGTGGCAATGCAAGTAGTTCCCAGAGGCGTTCATAAAAAGCAAGAGTTGTTCTGGCTGCCACCTTGTTCGTGGGAGCCAGGCCAGGACGTTCGGCATATTGGAGGCCGGTGCTGGGGAAAAGTGAAAAAAAGGTGCTTTTGAGGATAGGGTGGCCAGGAAAGCCCGCAGCCCCAAAGTCTGGGTGGCAATGCAAGTAGTTCCCAGAGACGTTCAAAACAAGCAGGAGGTCTTCTGGCTGCCACCTGAGTTGTGGAGTCAGTTCAGGACGTTTGGAATTTTTATGGGCCGGTGCTGGAAAAAGGTTAAGAAAAAAGTTGCTTTTGAGGATAGAGTGGCCAGGAAAGCCCGCAGCCCCAAAGTCTGGGTGGCAATGCAAGTAGTTCCCAGAGACCTTGAAAACAAGCAAGACTTGGTCTTGCTGACGCCTTGGCTGTGGGAGTCAGCTCCGGACGTTCGGCATATTGGAGGCCGGTGCTGGGGAAAAGTGAAAAAAAGGTGCTTTTAAGCCAGATTTGCCAGGAAAGCCCGCAGCCCCAAAGTCTGGGTGGCAATGCAAGTAGTTCCCAGAGGCGTTCATAAAAAGCAAGAGTTGTTCTGGCTGCCACCTTGGTCGTGGGAGTCAGCTCCGGACAGTCGGCATATTGGAGGCCGGTGCTGGGAAAAAGTGAAAAAAAGGTGCTTTTGAGGATAGAGGATAGAGTGGCCAGGAAAGCCCGCAGCCCCAAAGTCTGGGTGGCAATGCAAGTAGTTCCCAGAGACCTTGAAAACAAGCAAGACTTGGTCTTGCTGACGCCTTGGCTGTGGGAGTCAGCTCCGGACGTTCGGCATATTGGAGGCCGGTGCTGGTGAAAAGTGAAAAAAGGTGCTTTTGAGGATAGAGGATAGAGTGGCCAGGAAAGCCCGCAGCCCCAAAGTCTGGGTGGCAATGCAAGTAGTTCCCAGAGACGTTCAAAACAAGCAGTAGGTCTTCTGGCTGCCACCTGAGTTGTGGAGTCAGTTCAGGACGTTTGGAATTTTTATGGGCCGGTGCTGGAAAAAGGTTAAGAAAAAACGTGCTTTTGAGGATAGAGTGGCCAGGAAAGCCCGCAGCCCCAAAGTCTGGGTGGCAATGCAAGTAGTTCCCAGAGGCGTTCATAAAAAGCAAGAGTTGTTCTGGCTGCCACCTTGTTCGTGGGAGCCAGGCCAGGACGTTCGGCATATTGGAGGCCGGTGCTGGGGAAAAGTGAAAAAAAGGTGCTTTTGAGGATAGGGTGGCCAGGAAAGCCCGCAGCCCCAAAGTCTGGGTGGCAATGCAAGTAGTTCCGAGAGGCGTTCATAAAAAGCAAGGGTTGTTCTGGCTGCCACCTTGGCTGTGGGAGTCAGCTCCGGACGTTCGCCATATTGGAGGCCAGTGCTGGGAAAATGAAAAAAAGGTGCTTTTAAGCCAGATTTGCCAGGAAAGCCCGCAGCCCCAAAGTCTGGGTGGCAATGCAAGTAGTTCCCAGAGGCGTTCATAAAAAGCAAGAGTTGTTCTGGCTGCCACCTTGGTCGTGGGAGTCAGCTCCGGATGTTCGCCATATTGGAGGCCGGTGCTGGGAAAAACGTGAAAAAAAGGTGCTTTTGAGGATAGAGTGGCCAGGAAAGCCCGCAGCCCCAAAGTCTGGGTGGCAATGCAAGTAGTTCCCAGAGGCGTTCATAAAAAGCAAGAGTTGTTCTGGCTGCCACCTTGGCTGTGGGAGCCAGGCCAGGACGTTCGGCATATTGGAGGCCGGTGCTGGGGAAAAGTGAAAAAAAGGTGCTTTTGAGGATAGAGTGGCCAGGAAAGCCCGCAGCCCCAAAGTCTGGGTGGCAATGCAAGTAGTTCCCAGAGGCGTTCATAAAAAGCAAGAGTTGTTCTGGCTGCCACCTTGGTCGTGGGAGTCAGCTCCGGACAGTCGGCATATTGGAGGCCGGTGCTGGGAAAAAGTGAAAAAAAGGTGCTTTTGAGGATAGGGTCGCCAGGAAAGCCCGCAGCCCCAAAGTCTGGGTGGCAATGCAAGTAGTTCCCAGAGGCGGTCATAAAAAGCAAGAGTTGTTCTGGCTGCCACCTGGATTGTGGGAGTCAGCTCCTAATGTTTGGAATTTTCGGAGGCCGGTGCTGGGAAAAACGTGAAAAAAAGGTGCTTTTGAGGATAGAGTGGCCAGGAAAGCCCGCAGCCCCAAAGTCTGGGTGGCAATGCAAGTAGTTCCCAGAGGCGTTCTTAAAAAGCAAGAGTTGTTCTGGCTGCCACCTTGTTCGTGGGAGCCAGGCCAGGACGTTCGGCATATTGGAGGCCGGTGCTGGGAAAAAGTGAAGAAAAGGTGCTTTTAAGCCGGATTTGCCAGGACAGCCCGCAGCCCCAAAGTCTGGGTGGCAATGCAAGTAGTTCCCAGAGGCGTTCATAAAAAGCAAGGGTTGTTCTGGCTGCCACCTTGGGTGTGGGAGCCAGGCCAGGACGTTCGGCATATTGGAGGCCGGTGCTGGGAAAAAGTGAAAAAAAGGTGCTTTTGAGGATACGGTGGCCAGGAAAGCCCGCAGCCCCAAAGTCTCGGTGGCAATGCAAGTAGTTCCCAGAGACGTTCAAAACAGGCAGTAGGTGTTCTGGCTGCCATCTGGGCTGTGGAGTCAGTTCAGGACGTTTGGAATTTCTATGGGCCGGTGCTGGAAAAAGGTTAAGAAAAAACGTGCTTTTGAGGATAGAGTGGCCAGGAAAGCCCGCAGCCCCAAAGTCTGGGTGGCAATGCAAGTAGTTCCCAGAGGCGTTCAAAACAAGCAGTAGGTCTTCTGGCTGCCACCTGAGTTGTGGAGTCAGCTCGTAATGTTTGGAATTTTTGGAGGCCGGTGCTGGGAAAAAAGTGAAAAAAAGGTGCTTTTGAGGATAGAGTGGCCAGGAAAGCCCGCAGCCCCAAAGTCTGGGTGGCAATGCAAGTAGTTCCCAGAGGCGTTCATAAAAAGCAAGAGTTGTTCTGGCTGCCACCTTGTTCGTGGGATCCAGGCCAGGACGTTCGGCATATTGGAGGCCGGTGCTGGGACAAAGTGAAGAAAAGGTGCTTTTAAGCCAGATTTGCCAGGAAAGCCCGCAGCCCCAAAGTCTGGGTGGCAATGCAAGTAGTTCCCAGAGGCGTTCATAAAAAGCAAGAGTTGTTCTGGCTGCCACCTTGTTCGTGGGATCCAGGCCAGGACGTTCGGCATATTGGAGGCCGGTGCTGGGGAAAAGTGAAAAAAAGGTGCTTTTGAGGATAGAGTGGCCAGGAAAGCCCGCAGCCCCAAAGTCTGGGTGGCAATGCAAGTAGTTCCCAGAGACGTTCAAAACAAGCAGGAGGTCTTCTGGCTGCCACCTGAGTTGTGGAGTCAGTTCAGGACGTTTGGAATTTTTATGGGCCGGTGCTGGAAAAAGGTTAAGAAAAAAGGTGCTTTTGAGGATAGAGTGGCCAGGAAAGCCCGCAGCCCCAAAGTCTGGGTGGCAATGCAAGTAGTTCCCAGAGACGTTCAAAACAAGCAGTAGGTCTTCTGGCTGCCACCTGAGTTGTGGAGTCAGCTCCTAATGTTTGGAATTTCTGGAGGCCGGTGCTGGGAAAAAAGTGAAAAAAAGGTGCTTTTGAGGATAGAGTGGCCAGGAAAGCCCGCAGCCCCAAAGTCTGGGTGGCAATGCAAGTAGTTCCCAGAGGCGTTCATAAAAAGCAAGAGTTGTTCTGGCTGCCACCTTGTTCGTGGGATCCAGGCCAGGACGTTCGGCATATTGGAGGCCGGTGCTGGGAAAAAGGGAAGAAAAGGTGCTTTTAAGCCAGATTTGCCAGGAAAGCCCGCAGCCCCAAAGTCTGGGTGGCAATGCAAGTAGTTCCCAGAGGCGTTCATAAAAAGCAAGAGTTGTTCTGGCTGCCACCTTGTTCGTGGGAGCCAGGCCAGGACGTTCGGCATATTGGAGGCCGGTGCTGGGGAAAAGTGAAAAAAAGGTGCTTTTAAGCCAGATTTGCCAGGAAAGCCCGCAGCCCCAAAGTATGGGTGGCAATGCAAGTAGTTCCCAGAGGCGTTCATAAAAAGCAAGAGTTGTTCTGGCTGCCACCTGGATTGTGGGAGTCAGCTCCTGAAGTTCGGGATTTTTGGAGGCCGGTGCTGGGTAAAAGTGAAAAAAAGGTGCTTTTGAGGATAGAGGATAGAGTGGCCAGGAAAGCCCGCAGCCCCAAAGTCTGGGTGGCAATGCAAGTAGTTCCCAGAGACCTTGAAAACAAGCAAGACTTGGTCTTGCTGACGCCTTGGCTGTGGGAGTCAGCTCCGGACGTTCGGCATATTGGAGGCCGGTGCTGGGGAAAAGTGAAAAAAGGTGCTTTTGAGGATAGAGGATAGAGTGGCCAGGAAAGCCCGCAGCCCCAAAGTCTGGGTGGCAATGCAAGTAGTTCCCAGAGGCGTTCAAAACAAGCAGTAGGTCTTCTGGCTGCCACCTGAGTTGTGGAGTCAGCTCCTAATGTTTGGAATTTTCAGAGGCCGGTGCTGGGAAAAAAGTGAAAAAAAGATGCATTTGAGGATAGAGTGGCCAGGAAAGCCCGCAGCCCCAAAGTCTGGGTGGCAATGCAAGTAGTTCCCAGAGGCGTTCATAAAAAGCAAGAGTTGTTCTGGCTGCCACCTTGTTCGTGGGATCCAGGCCAGGACGTTCGGCATATTGGAGGCCGGTGCTGGGACAAAGTGAAGAAAAGGTGCTTTTAAGCCAGATTTGCCAGGAAAGCCCGCAGCCCCAAAGTCTGGGTGGCAATGCAAGTAGTTCCCAGAGGCGTTCATAAAAAGCAAGAGTTGTTCTGGCTGCCACCTTGGTCGTGGGTGTCAGCTCCGGACAGTCGGCATATTGGAGGCCGGTGCTGGGAAAAAGTGAAAAAAAGGTGCTTTTGAGGATAGGGTGGCCAGGAAAGCCCGCAGCCCCAAAGTCTGGGTGGCAATGCAAGTAGTTCCCAGAGACGTTCAAAACAGGCAGTAGGTGTTCTGGCTGCCACCTTGGCTGTGGAGTCAGGTCAGGACGTTTGGAATTTTTATGGGCCGGTGCTGGAAAAAGGTTAAGAAAAAACGTGCTTTTGAGGATAGAGTGGCCAGGAAAGCCCGTAGCCCCAAAGTCTGGGTGGCAATGCAAGTAGTTCCCAGAGGCGTTCAAAACAAGCAGTAGGTCTTCTGGCTGCCACCTGAGTTGTGGAGTCAGCTCCTAATGTTTGGAATTTCTGGAGGCCGGTGCTGGGAAAAAAGTGAAAAAAAGGTGCTTTTGAGGATAGAGTGGCCAGGAAAGCCCGCAGCCCCAAAGTCTGGGTGGCAATGCAAGTAGTTCCCAGAGGCGTTCATAAAAAGCAAGAGTTGTTCTGGCTGCCACCTTGTTCGTGGGAGCCAGGCCAGGACGTTCGGCATATTGGAGGCCGGTGCTGGGACAAAGTGAAGAAAAGGTGCTTTTAAGCCAGATTTGCCAGGAAAGCCCGCAGCCCCAAAGTCTGGGTGGCAATGCAAGTAGTTCCCAGAGGCGTTCATAAAAAGCAAGAGTTGTTCTGGCTGCCACCTTGTTCGTGGGAGCCAGGCCAGGACGTTCGGCATATTGGAGGCCGGTGCTGGGAAAAAGTGAAAAAAAGGTGCTTTTGAGGATAGAGTGGCCAGGAAAGCCCGCAGCCCCAAAGTCTGGGTGGCAATGCAAGTAGTTCCCAGAGACGTTCAAAACAAGCAGGAGGTCTTCTGGCTGCCACCTGAGTTGTGGAGTCAGTTCAGGACGTTTGGAATTTTTATGGGCCGGTGCTGGAAAAAGGTTAAGAAAAAAGTTGCTTTTGAGGATAGAGTGGCCAGGAAAGCCCGCAGCCCCAAAGTCTGGGTGGCAATGCAAGTAGTTCCCAGAGACCTTGAAAACAAGCAAGACTTGGTCTTGCTGACGCCTTGGCTGTGGGAGTCAGCTCCGGACGTTCGGCATATTGGAGGCCGGTGCTGGGGAAAAGTGAAAAAAAGGTGCTTTTAAGCCAGATTTGCCAGGAAAGCCCGCAGCCCCAAAGTCTGGGTGGCAATGCAAGTAGTTCCCAGAGGCGTTCATAAAAAGCAAGAGTTGTTCTGGCTGCCACCTTGGTCGTGGGAGTCAGCTCCGGACATTCGGCATATTGGAGGCCGGTGCTGGGAAAAAGTGAAAAAAAGGTGCTTTTGAGGATAGAGGATAGAGTGGCCAGGAAAGCCCGCAGCCCCAAAGTCTGGGTGGCAATGCAAGTAGTTCCCAGAGACCTTGAAAACAAGCAAGACTTGGTCTTGCTGACGCCTTGGCTGTGGGAGTCAGCTCCGGACGTTCGGCATATTGGAGGCCGGTGCTGGTGAAAAGTGAAAAAAGGTGCTTTTGAGGATAGAGGATAGAGTGGCCAGGAAAGCCCGCAGCCCCAAAGTCTGGGTGGCAATGCAAGTAGTTCCCAGAGGCGTTCATAAAAAGCAAGAGTTGTTCTGGCTGCCACCTTGTTCGTGGGAGCCAGGCCAGGACGTTCGGCATATTGGAGGCCGGTGCTGGGAAAAAGTGAAAAAAAGGTGCTTTTAAGCCAGATTTGCCAGGACAGCCCGCAGCCCCAAAGTCTGGGTGGCAATGCAAGTAGTTCCCAGAGGCGTTCATAAAAAGCAAGGTTTGTTCTGGCTGCCACCTTGGCTGTGGGAGCCAGGCCAGGACGTTCGGCATATTGGAGGCCGGTGCTGGGAAAAAGTGAAAAAAAGGTGCTTTTGAGGATAGGGTGGCCAGGAAAGCCCGCAGCCCCAAAGTCTGGGTGGCAATGCAAGTAGTTCCCAGAGGCGTTCATAAAAAGCAAGGGTTGTTCTGGCTGCCACCTTGGTCGTGGGAGTCAGCTCCGGACATTCGGCATATTGGAGGCCTGTGCTGGGAAAAAGTGAAAAAAAGGTTCTTTTGAGGATAGAGTGGCCAGGAAAGCCCGCAGCCCCAAAGTCTGGGTGGCAATGCAAGTAGTTCCCAGAGATGTTCAAAACAAGCAGGAGGTCTTCTGGCTGCCACCTGAGTTGTGGAGTCAGTTCAGGACGTTTGGAATTTTTATGGGCCGGTGCTGGAAAAAGGTTAAGAAAAAAGTTGCTTTTGAGGATAGAGTGGCCAGGAAAGCCCGCAGCCCCAAAGTCTGGGTGGCAATGCAAGTAGTTCCCAGAGACCTTGAAAACAAGCAAGACTTGGTCTTGCTGACGCCTTGGCTGTGGGAGTCAGCTCCGGACGTTCGGCATATTGGAGGCCGGTGCTGGGGAAAAGTGAAAAAAAGGTGCTTTTAAGCCAGATTTGCCAGGAAAGCCCGCAGCCCCAAAGTCTGGGTGGCAATGCAAGTAGTTCCCAGAGGCGTTCATAAAAAGCAAGAGTTGTTCTGGCTGCCACCTTGGTCGTGGGAGTCAGCTCCGGACATTCGGCATATTGGAGGCCGGTGCTGGGAAAAAGTGAAAAAAAGGTGCTTTTGAGGATAGAGGATAGAGTGGCCAGGAAAGCCCGCAGCCCCAAAGTCTGGGTGGCAATGCAAGTAGTTCCCAGAGACCTTGAAAACAAGCAAGACTTGGTCTTGCTGACGCCTTGGCTGTGGGAGTCAGCTCCGGACGTTCGGCATATTGGAGGCCGGTGCTGGGGAAAAGTGAAAAAAGGTGCTTTTGAGGATAGAGGATAGAGTGGCCAGGAAAGCCCGCAGCCCCAAAGTCTGGGTGGCAATGCAAGTAGTTCCCAGAGACGTTCAAAACAAGCAGTAGGTCTTCTGGCTGCCACCTGAGTTGTGGAGTCAGTTCAGGACGTTTGGAATTTTTATGGGCCGGTGCTGGAAAAAGGTTAAGAAAAAAGTTGCTTTTGAGGATAGAGTGGCCAGGAAAGCCCGCAGCCCCAAAGTCTGGGTGGCAATGCAAGTAGTTCCCAGAGGCGTTCATAAAAAGCAAGAGTTGTTCTGGCTGCCACCTTGTTCGTGGGAGCCAGGCCAGGACGTTCGGCATATTGGAGGCCGGTGCTGGGGAAAAGTGAAAAAAAGGTGCTTTTGAGGATAGGGTGGCCAGGAAAGCCCACAGCCCCAAAGTCTGGGTGGCAATGCAAGTAGTTCCCAGAGGCGTTCATAAAAAGCAAGAGTTGTTCTGGCTGCCACCTGGATTGTGGGAGTCAGCTCCTAATGTTTGGAATTTTCGGAGGCCGGTGCTGGGAAAAACGTGAAAAAAAGGTGCTTTTGAGGATAGAGTGGCCAGGAAAGCCCACAGCCCCAAAGTCTGGGTGGCAATGCAAGTAGTTCCCAGAGGCGTTCATAAAAAGCAAGGGTTGTTCTGGCTGCCACCTTGGCTGTGGTAGCCAGGCCAGGACGTTCGGCATATCGGAGGCCGGTGCTTGGGAAAAGTGAAAAAAAGGTTCTTTTGAGGATAGGGTGGCCAGGAAAGCCCGCAGCCCCAAAGTCTGGGTGGCAATGCAAGTAGTTCCCAGAGGCGTTCATAAAAAGCAAGGGTTGTTCTGGCTGCCACCTTGGTCGTTGGAGTCAGCTCCGGACAGTCGGCATATTGGAGGCCGGTGCTGGGAAAAAGTGAAAAAAAGGTGCTTTTGAGGATAGGGTGGCCAGGAAAGCCCGCAGCCCCAAAGTCTGGGTGGCAATGCAAGTAGTTCCCAGAGGCGTTCATAAAAAGCAAGAGTTGTTCTGGCTGCCACCTTGTTCGTGGGATCCAGGCCAGGACGTTCGGCATATTGGAGGCCGGTGCTGGGACAAAGTGAAGAAAAGGTGCTTTTAAGCCAGATTTGCCAGGAAAGCCCGCAGCCCCAAAGTCTGGGTGGCAATGCAAGTAGTTCCCAGAGGCGTTCATAAAAAGCAAGAGTTGTTCTGGCTGCCACCTTGTTCGTGGGAGCCAGGCCAGGACGTTCGGCATATTGGAGGCCGGTGCTGGGGAAAAGTGAAAAAAAGGTGCTTTTAAGCCAGATTTGCCAGGAAAGCCCGCAGCCCCAAAGTCTGGGTGGCAATGCAAGTAGTTCCCAGAGGCGTTCATAAAAAGCAAGAGTTGTTCTGGCTGCCACCTGGATTGTGGGAGTCAGCTCCTGAAGTTCGGGATTTTTGGAGGCCAGTGCTGGGAAAAAGTGAAAAAAAGGTGCTTTTGAGGATAGAGGATAGAGTGGCCAGGAAAGCCCGCAGCCCCAAAGTCTGGGTGGCAATGCAAGTAGTTCCCAGAGGCGTTCAAAACAAGCAGTAGGTCTTCTGGCTGCCACCTGAGTTGTGGAGTCAGCTCGTAATGTTTGGAATTTTTGGAGGCCGGTGCTGGGAAAAAAGAGAAAAAAAGGTGCTTTTGAGGATAGAGTGGCCAGGAAAGCCCGCAGCCCCAAAGTCTGGGTGGCAATGCAAGTAGTTCCCAGAGGCGTTCATAAAAAGCAAGAGTTGTTCTGGCTGCCACCTTGGTCGTGGGAGTCAGCTGCGGACAGTCGGCATATTGGAGGCCGGTGCTGGGAAAAAGTGAAAAAAAGGTGCTTTTGAGGATAGAGGATAGAGTGGCCAGGAAAGCCCGCAGCCCCAAAGTCTGGGTGGTAATGCAAGTAGTTCCCAGAGACCTTGAAAACAAGCAAGACTTGGTCTTGCTGACGCCTTGGCTGTGGGAGTCAGCTCCGGACGTTCGGCATATTGGAGGCCGGTGCTGGGGACAAAGTGAAAAAAGGTGCTTTTGAGGATAGAGGATAGAGTGGCCAGGAAAGCCCGCAGCCCCAAAGTCTGGGTGGCAATGCAAGTAGTTCCCAGAGGCGTTCATAAAAAGCAAGAGTTGTTCTGGCTGCCACCTGGATTGTGGGAGTCAGCTCCTGAAGTTCGGGATTTTTGGAGGCCAGTGCTGGGAAAAAGTGAAAAAAAGGTGCTTTTGAGGATAGAGGATAGAGTGGCCAGGAAAGCCCGCAGCCCCAAAGTCTGGGTGGCAATGCAAGTAGTTCCCAGAGACCTTGAAAACAAGCAAGACTTGGTCTTGCTGACGCCTTGGCTGTGGGAGTCAGCTCCGGACGTTCGGCATATTGGAGGCCGGTGCTGGGGAAAAGTGAAAAAAGGTGCTTTTGAGGATAGAGGATAGAGTGGCCAGGAAAGCCCGCAGCCCCAAAGTCTGGGTGGCAATGCAAGTAGTTCCCAGAGACGTTCAAAACAAGCAGGAGGTCTTCTGGCTGCCACCTGAGTTGTGGAGTCAGCTCCTAATGTTTGGAATTTCTGGAGGCCGGTGCTGGGAAAAAAGTGAAAAAAAGGTGCTTTTGAGGATAGAGTGGCCAGGAAAGCCCGCAGCCCCAAAGTCTGGGTGGCAATGCAAGTAGTTCCCAGAGGCGTTCATAAAAAGCAAGAGTTGTTCTGGCTGCCACCTTGTTCGTGGGAGCCAGGCCAGGACGTTCGGCATATTGGAGGCCGGTGCTGGGGAAAAGTGAAAAAAAGGTGCTTTTGAGGATAGAGTGGCCAGGAAAGCCCGCAGCCCCAAAGTCTGGGTGGCAATGCAAGTAGTTCCGAGAGGCGTTCATAAAAAGCAAGGGTTGTTCTGGCTGCCACCTTGGCTGTGGGAGTCAGCTCCGGACGTTCGCCATATTGGAGGCCGGTGCTGGGAAAATGAAAAAAAGGTGCTTTTAAGCCAGATTTGCCAGGAAAGCCCGCAGCCCCAAAGTCTGGGTGGCAATGCAAGTAGTTCCCAGAGGCGTTCATAAAAAGCAAGAGTTGTTCTGGCTGCCACCTTGGTCGTGGGAGTCAGCTCCGGACAGTCGGCATATTGGAGGCCGGTGCTGGGAAAAAGTGAAAAAAAGGTGCTTTTGAGGATAGAGGATAGAGTGGCCAGGAAAGCCCGCAGCCCCAAAGTCTGGGTGGCAATGCAAGTAGTTCCCAGAGACCTTGAAAACAAGCAAGACTTGGTCTTGCTGACGCCTTGGCTGTGGGAGTCAGCTCCGGACGTTCGGCATATTGGAGGCCGGTGCTGGGGACAAAGTGAAAAAAGGTGCTTTTGAGGATAGAGGATAGAGTGGCCAGGAAAGCCCGCAGCCCCAAAGTCTGGGTGGCAATGCAAGTAGTTCCCAGAGGCGTTCATAAAAAGCAAGAGTTGTTCTGGCTGCCACCTGGATTGTGGGAGTCAGCTCCTGAAGTTCGGGATTTTTGGAGGCCAGTGCTGGGAAAAAGTGAAAAAAAGGTGCTTTTGAGGATAGAGGATAGAGTGGCCAGGAAAGCCCGCAGCCCCAAAGTCTGGGTGGCAATGCAAGTAGTTCCCAGAGACCTTGAAAACAAGCAAGACTTGGTCTTGCTGACGCCTTGGCTGTGGGAGTCAGCTCCGGACGTTCGGCATATTGGAGGCCGGTGCTGGTGAAAAGTGAAAAAAGGTGCTTTTGAGGATAGAGGATAGAGTGGCCAGGAAAGCCCGCAGCCCCAAAGTCTGGGTGGCAATGCAAGTAGTTCCCAGAGACGTTCAAAACAAGCAGTAGGTCTTCTGGCTGCCACCTGAGTTGTGGAGTCAGCTCCTAATGTTTGGAATTTTTGGAGGCCGGTGCTGGAAAAAAGTGAAAAAAAGGTGCTTTTGAGGATAGAGTGGCCAGGAAAGCCCGCAGCCCCAAAGTCTGGGTGGCAATGCAAGTAGTTCCGAGAGGCGTTCATAAAAAGCAAGGGTTGTTCTGGCTGCCACCTTGGTCGTGGGAGTCAGCTCCGGACATTCGGCATATTGGAGGCCGGTGCTGGGAAAATGAAAAAAAGGTGCTTTTAAGCCAGATTTGCCAGGAAAGCCCGCAGCCCCAAAGTCTGGGTGGCAATGCAAGTAGTTCCCAGAGGCGTTCATAAAAAGCAAGAGTTGTTCTGGCTGCCACCTTGGTCGTGGGAGTCAGCTCCGGACAGTCGGCATATTGGAGGCCGGTGCTGGGAAAAAGTGAAAAAAAGGTGCTTTTGAGGATAGGGTGGCCAGGAAAGCCCGCAGCCCCAAAGTCTCGGTGGCAATGCAAGTAGTTCCCAGAGACGTTCAAAACAGGCAGTAGGTGTTCTGGCTGCCATCTGGGCTGTGGAGTCAGTTCAGGACGTTTGGAATTTCTATGGGCCGGTGCTGGAAAAAGGTTAAGAAAAAACGTGATTTTGAGGATAGAGTGGCCAGGAAAGCCCGCAGCCCCAAAGTCTGGGTGGCAATGCAAGTAGTTCCCAGAGGCGTTCAAAACAAGCAGTAGGTCTTCTGGCTGCCACCTGAGTTGTGGAGTCAGCTCGTAATGTTTGGAATTTTTGGAGGCCGGTGCTGGGAAAAAAGTGAAAAAAAGGTGCTTTTGAGGATAGAGTGGCCAGGAAAGCCCGCAGCCCCAAAGTCTGGGTGGCAATGCAAGTAGTTCCCAGAGGCGTTCATAAAAAGCAAGAGTTGTTCTGGCTGCCACCTTGTTCGTGGGAGCCAGGCCAGGACGTTCGGCATATTGGAGGCCGGTGCTGGGGAAAAGTGAAAAAAAGGTGCTTTTGAGGATAGGGTGGCCAGGAAAGCCCGCAGCCCCAAAGTCTGGGTGGCAATGCAAGTAGTTCCCAGAGGCGTTCATAAAAAGCAAGGGTTGTTCTGGCTGCCACCTTGGCTGTGGGAGTCAGCTCCGGACAGTCGGCATATTGGAGGCCGGTGCTGGGACAAAGTGAAAAAAAGGTGCTTTTGAGGATAGAGGATAGAGTGGCCAGGAAAGCCCGCAGCCCCAAAGTCTGGGTGGCAATGCAAGTAGTTCCCAGAGACCTTGAAAACAAGCAAGACTTGGTCTTGCTGACGCCTTGGCTGTGGGAGTCAGCTCCGGACGTTCGGCATATTGGAGGCCGGTGCTGGGGACAAAGTGAAAAAAGGTGCTTTTGAGGACAGAGGATAGAGTGGCCAGGAAAGCCCGCAGCCCCAAAGTCTGGGTGGCAATGCAAGTAGTTCCCAGAGGCGTTCTTAAAAAGCAAGAGTTGTTCTGGCTGCCACCTTGTTCGTGGGAGCCAGGCCAGGACGTTCGGCATATTGGAGGCCGGTGCTGGGGAAAAGTGAAAAAAAGGTGCTTTTGAGGATAGAGTGGCCAGGAAAGCCCGCAGCCCCAAAGTCTGGGTGGCAATGCAAGTAGTTCCGAGAGGCGTTCATAAAAAGCAAGGGTTGTTCTGGCTGCCACCTTGGCTGTGGGAGTCAGCTCCGGACGTTCGCCATATTGGAGGCCGGTGCTGGGAAAATGAAAAAAAGGTGCTTTTAAGCCAGATTTGCCAGGAAAGCCCGCAGCCCCAAAGTCTGGGTGGCAATGCAAGTAGTTCCCAGAGGCGTTCATAAAAAGCAAGAGTTGTTCTGGCTGCCACCTTGGTCGTGGGAGTCAGCTGCGGACAGTCGGCATATTGGAGGCCGGTGCTGGGAAAAAGTGAAAAAAAGGTGCTTTTGAGGATAGAGGATAGAGTGGCCAGGAAAGCCCGCAGCCCCAAAGTCTGGGTGGCAATGCAAGTAGTTCCCAGAGACCTTGAAAACAAGCAAGACTTGGTCTTGCTGCCACCTTGGCTGTGGGAGTCAGCTCCGGACGTTCGGCATATTGGAGGCCGGTGCTGGGGACAAAGTGAAAAAAGGTGCTTTTGAGGATAGAGGATAGAGTGGCCAGGAAAGCCCGCAGCCCCAAAGTCTGGGTGGCAATGCAAGTAGTTCCCAGAGGCGTTCATAAAAAGCAAGAGTTGTTCTGGCTGCCACCTGGATTGTGGGAGTCAGCTCCTGAAGTTCGGGATTTTTGGAGGCCAGTGCTGGGAAAAAGTGAAAAAAAGGTGCTTTTGAGGATAGAGGATAGAGTGGCCAGGAAAGCCCGCAGCCCCAAAGTCTGGGTGGCAATGCAAGTAGTTCCCAGAGACCTTGAAAACAAGCAAGACTTGGTCTTGCTGACGCCTTGGCTGTGGGAGTCAGCTCCGGACGTTCGGCATATTGGAGGCCGGTGCTGGGGAAAAGTGAAAAAAGGTGCTTTTGAGGATAGAGGATAGAGTGGCCAGGAAAGCCCGCAGCCCCAAAGTCTGGGTGGCAATGCAAGTAGTTCCCAGAGACGTTCAAAACAAGCAGTAGGTCTTCTGGCTGCCACCTGAGTTGTGGAGTCAGCTCCTAATGTTTGGAATTTTTGGAGGCCGGTGCTGGGAAAAAAGTGAAAAAAAGGTGCTTTTGAGGATAGAGTGGCCAGGAAAGCCCGCAGCCCCAAAGTCTGGGTGGCAATGCAAGTAGTTCCCAGAGGCGTTCATAAAAAGCAAGAGTTGTTCTGGCTGCCACCTTGTTCGTGGGAGCCAGGCCAGGACGTTCGGCATATTGGAGGCCGGTGCTGGGGAAAAGTGAAAAAAAGGTGCTTTTGAGGATAGAGTGGCCAGGAAAGCCCGCAGCCCCAAAGTCTGGGTGGCAATGCAAGTAGTTCCGAGAGGCGTTCATAAAAAGCAAGGGTTGTTCTGGCTGCCACCTTGGCTGTGGGAGTCAGCTCCGGACGTTCGCCATATTGGAGGCCGGTGCTGGGAAAATGAAAAAAAGGTGCTTTTAAGCCAGATTTGCCAGGAAAGCCCGCAGCCCCAAAGTCTGGGTGGCAATGCAAGTAGTTCCCAGAGGCGTTCATAAAAAGCAAGAGTTGTTCTGGCTGCCACCTTGGTCGTGGGAGTCAGCTCCGGACATTCGGCATATTGGAGGCCGGTGCTGGGGAAAAGTGAAAAAAAGGTGCTTTTGAGGATAGGGTGGCCAGGAAAGCCCACAGCCCCAAAGTCTCGGTGGCAATGCAAGTAGTTCCCAGAGACGTTCAAAACAGGCAGTAGGTATTCTGGCTGCCATCTGGGCTGTGGAGTCAGTTCAGGACGTTTGGAATTTCTATGGGCCGGTGCTGGAAAAAGGTTAAGAAAAAACGTGATTTTGAGGATAGAGTGGCCAGGAAAGCCCGCAGCCCCAAAGTCTGGGTGGCAATGCAAGTAGTTCCCAGAGGCGTTCAAAGCAAGCAGTAGGTCTTCTGGCTGCCACCTGAGTTGTGGAGTCAGCTCGTAATGTTTGGAATTTTTGGAGGCCGGTGCTGGGAAAAAAGAGAAAAAAAGGTGCTTTTGAGGATAGAGTGGCCAGGAAAGCCCGCAGCCCCAAAGTCTGGGTGGCAATGCAAGTAGTTCCCAGAGGCGTTCATAAAAAGCAAGAGTTGTTCTGGCTGCCACCTTGGTCGTGGGAGTCAGCTGCGGACAGTCGGCATATTGGAGGCCGGTGCTGGGAAAAAGTGAAAAAAAGGTGCTTTTGAGGATAGAGGATAGAGTGGCCAGGAAAGCCCGCAGCCCCAAAGTCTGGGTGGTAATGCAAGTAGTTCCCAGAGACCTTGAAAACAAGCAAGACTTGGTCTTGCTGACGCCTTGGCTGTGGGAGTCAGCTCCGGACGTTCGGCATATTGGAGGCCGGTGCTGGGGACAAAGTGAAAAAAGGTGCTTTTGAGGATAGAGGATAGAGTGGCCAGGAAAGCCCGCAGCCCCAAAGTCTGGGTGGCAATGCAAGTAGTTCCCAGAGGCGTTCATAAAAAGCAAGAGTTGTTCTGGCTGCCACCTGGATTGTGGGAGTCAGCTCCTGAAGTTCGGGATTTTTGGAGGCCAGTGCTGGGAAAAAGTGAAAAAAAGGTGCTTTTGAGGATAGAGGATAGAGTGGCCAGGAAAGCCCGCAGCCCCAAAGTCTGGGTGGCAATGCAAGTAGTTCCCAGAGACCTTGAAAACAAGCAAGACTTGGTCTTGCTGACGCCTTGGCTGTGGGAGTCAGCTCCGGACGTTCGGCATATTGGAGGCCGGTGCTGGGGAAAAGTGAAAAAAGGTGCTTTTGAGGATAGAGGATAGAGTGGCCAGGAAAGCCCGCAGCCCCAAAGTCTGGGTGGCAATGCAAGTAGTTCCCAGAGACGTTCAAAACAAGCAGGAGGTCTTCTGGCTGCCACCTGAGTTGTGGAGTCAGCTCCTAATGTTTGGAATTTTTGGAGGCCGGTGCTGGGAAAAAAGTGAAAAAAAGGTGCTTTTGAGGATAGAGTGGCCAGGAAAGCCCGCAGCCCCAAAGTCTGGGTGGCAATGCAAGTAGTTCCCAGAGGCGTTCATAAAAAGCAAGAGTTGTTCTGGCTGCCACCTTGTTCGTGGGAGCCAGGCCAGGACGTTCGGCATATTGGAGGCCGGTGCTGGGAAAAAGTGAAAAAAAGGTGCTTTTGAGGATAGGGTGGCCAGGAAAGCCCGCAGCCCCAAAGTCTCGGTGGCAATGCAAGTAGTTCCCAGAGGCGGTCATAAAAAGCAAGAGTTGTTCTGGCTGCCACCTGGATTGTGGGAGTCAGCTCCTAATGTTTGGAATTTTCGGAGGCCGGTGCTGGGAAAAACGTGAAAAAAAGGTGCTTTTGAGGATAGAGTGGCCAGGAAAGCCCGCAGCCCCAAAGTCTGGGTGGCAATGCAAGTAGTTCCCAGAGGCGTTCATAAAAAGCAAGAGTTGTTCTGGCTGCCACCTTGTTCGTGGGAGCCAGGCCAGGACGTTCGGCATATTGGAGGCCGGTGCTGGGAAAAAGTGAAGAAAAGGTGCTTTTAAGCCGGATTTGCCAGGACAGCCCGCAGCCCCAAAGTCTGGGTGGCAATGCAAGTAGTTCCCAGAGGCGTTCATAAAAAGCAAGAGTTGTTCTGGCTGCCACCTTGGTCGTGGGAGTCAGCTCCGGACATTCGGCATATTGGAGGCCGGTGCTGGGAAAAAGTGAAAAAAAGGTGCTTTTGAGGATAGGGTGGCCAGGAAAGCCCGCAGCCCCAAAGTCTCGGTGGCAATGCAAGTAGTTCCCAGAGACGTTCAAAACAGGCAGTAGGTGTTCTGGCTGCCATCTGGGCTGTGGAGTCAGTTCAGGACGTTTGGAATTTCTATGGGCCGGTGCTGGAAAAAGGTTAAGAAAAAACGTGATTTTGAGGATAGAGTGGCCAGGAAAGCCCGCAGCCCCAAAGTCTGGGTGGCAATGCAAGTAGTTCCCAGAGGCGTTCAAAACAAGCAGTAGGTCTTCTGGCTGCCACCTGAGTTGTGGAGTCAGCTCCTAATGTTTGGAATTTTTGGAGGCCGGTGCTGGGAAAAAAGTGAAAAAAAGGTGCTTTTGAGGATAGAGTGGCCAGGAAAGCCCGCAGCCCCAAAGTCTGGGTGGCAATGCAAGTAGTTCCCAGAGGCGTTCATAAAAAGCAAGAGTTGTTCTGGCTGCCACCTTGGTCGTGGGAGTCAGCTCCGGACAGTCGGCATATTGGAGGCCGGTGCTGGGAAAAAGTGAAAAAAAGGTGCTTTTGAGGATAGGGTGGCCAGGAAAGCCCGCAGCCCCAAAGTCTGGGTGGCAATGCAAGTAGTTCCCAGAGGCGTTCATAAAAAGCAAGAGTTGTTCTGGCTGCCACCTTGGTCGTGGGAGTCAGCTCCGGACATTCGGCATATTGGAGGCCGGTGCTGGGAAAAAGTGAAAAAAAGGTGCTTTTGAGGATAGAGTGGCCAGGAAAGCCCACAGCCCCAAAGTCTCGGTGGCAATGCAAGTAGTTCCCAGAGACGTTCAAAACAGGCAGTAGGTGTTCTGGCTGCCATCTGGGCTGTGGAGTCAGTTCAGGACGTTTGGAATTTCTATGGGCCGGTGCTGGAAAAAGGTTAAGAAAAAACGTGCTTTTGAGGATAGAGTGGCCAGGAAAGCCCGCAGCCCCAAAGTCTGGGTGGCAATGCAAGTAGTTCCCAGAGACGTTCAAAACAAGCAGTAGGTCCTCTGGCTGCCACCTGAGTTGTGGAGTCAGCTCCTAATGTTTGGAATTTCTGGAGGCCGGTGCTGGGAAAAAAGTGAAAAAAAGGTGCTTTTGAGGATAGAGTGGCCAGGAAAGCCCGCAGCCCCAAAGTCTGGGTGGCAATGCAAGTAGTTCCCAGAGGCGTTCATAAAAAGCAAGAGTTGTTCTGGCTGCCACCTTGTTCGTGGGATCCAGGCCAGGACGTTCGGCATATTGGAGGCCGGTGCTGGGACAAAGTGAAGAAAAGGTGCTTTTAAGCCAGATTTGCCAGGAAAGCCCGCAGCCCCAAAGTCTGGGTGGCAATGCAAGTAGTTCCCAGAGGCGTTCATAAAAAGCAAGAGTTGTTCTGGCTGCCACCTTGTTCGTGGGAGCCAGGCCAGGACGTTCGGCATATTGGAGGCCGGTGCTGGGAAAAAGTGAAAAAAAGGTGCTTTTGAGGATAGGGTGGCCAGGAAAGCCCGCAGCCCCAAAGTCTGGGTGGCAATGCAAGTAGTTCCCAGAGGCGGTCATAAAAAGCAAGAGTTGTTCTGGCTGCCACCTGGATTGTGGGAGTCAGCTCCTAATGTTTGGAATTTTCGGAGGCCGGTGCTGGGAAAAACGTGAAAAAAAGGTGCTTTTGAGGATAGAGTGGCCAGGAAAGCCCGCAGCCCCAAAGTCTGGGTGGCAATGCAAGTAGTTCCCAGAGGCGTTCATAAAAAGCAAGAGTTGTTCTGGCTGCCACCTTGTTCGTGGGAGCCAGGCCAGGACGTTCGGCATATTGGAGGCCGGTGCTGGGAAAAAGTGAAGAAAAGGTGCTTTTAAGCCGGATTTGCCAGGACAGCCCGCAGCCCCAAAGTCTGGGTGGCAATGCAAGTAGTTCCCAGAGGCGTTCATAAAAAGCAAGAGTTGTTCTGGCTGCCACCTTGGTCGTGGGAGTCAGCTCCGGACATTCGGCATATTGGAGGCCGGTGCTGGGAAAAAGTGAAAAAAAGGTGCTTTTGAGGATACGGTGGCCAGGAAAGCCCGCAGCCCCAAAGTCTCGGTGGCAATGCAAGTAGTTCCCAGAGACGTTCAAAACAGGCAGTAGGTGTTCTGGCTGCCATCTGGGCTGTGGAGTCAGTTCAGGACGTTTGGAATTTCTATGGGCCGGTGCTGGAAAAAGGTTAAGAAAAAACGTGATTTTGAGGATAGAGTGGCCAGGAAAGCCCGCAGCCCCAAAGTCTGGGTGGCAATGCAAGTAGTTCCCAGAGGCGTTCAAAACAAGCAGTAGGTCTTCTGGCTGCCACCTGAGTTGTGGAGTCAGCTCGTAATGTTTGGAATTTTTGGAGGCCGGTGCTGGGAAAAAAGTGAAAAAAAGGTGCTTTTGAGGATAGAGTGGCCAGGAAAGCCCGCAGCCCCAAAGTCTGGGTGGCAATGCAAGTAGTTCCCAGAGGCGTTCATAAAAAGCAAGAGTTGTTCTGGCTGCCACCTTGGTCGTGGGAGTCAGCTCCGGACAGTCGGCATATTGGAGGCCGGTGCTGGGAAAAAGTGAAAAAAAGGTGCTTTTGAGGATAGGGTGGCCAGGAAAGCCCGCAGCCCCAAAGTCTGGGTGGCAATGCAAGTAGTTCCCAGAGGCGGTCATAAAAAGCAAGAGTTGTTCTGGCTGCCACCTGGATTGTGGGAGTCAGCTCCTAATGTTTGGAATTTTCGGAGGCCGGTGCTGGGAAAAACGTGAAAAAAAGGTGCTTTTGAGGATAGAGTGGCCAGGAAAGCCCGCAGCCCCAAAGTCTGGGTGGCAATGCAAGTAGTTCCCAGAGGCGTTCATAAAAAGCAAGAGTTGTTCTGGCTGCCACCTTGTTCGTGGGAGCCAGGCCAGGACGTTCGGCATATTGGAGGCCGGTGCTGGGAAAAAGTGAAGAAAAGGTGCTTTTAAGCCAGATTTGCCAGGACAGCCCGCAGCCCCAAAGTCTGGGTGGCAATGCAAGTAGTTCCCAGAGGCGTTCATAAAAAGCAAGAGTTGTTCTGGCTGCCACCTTGGTCGTGGGAGTCAGCTCCGGACATTCGGCATATTGGAGGCCGGTGCTGGGAAAAAGTGAAAAAAAGGTGCTTTTGAGGATAGGGTGGCCAGGAAAGCCCGCAGCCCCAAAGTCTCGGTGGCAATGCAAGTAGTTCCCAGAGACGTTCAAAACAGGCAGTAGGTATTCTGGCTGCCATCTGGGCTGTGGAGTCAGTTCAGGACGTTTGGAATTTCTATGGGCCGGTGCTGGAAAAAGGTTAAGAAAAAACGTGATTTTGAGGATAGAGTGGCCAGGAAAGCCCGCAGCCCCAAAGTCTGGGTGGCAATGCAAGTAGTTCCCAGAGGCGTTCAAAACAAGCAGTAGGTCTTCTGGCTGCCACCTGAGTTGTGGAGTCAGCTCGTAATGTTTGGAATTTTTGGAGGCCGGTGCTGGGAAAAAAGTGAAAAAAAGGTGCTTTTGAGGATAGAGTGGCCAGGAAAGCCCGCAGCCCCAAAGTCTGGGTGGCAATGCAAGTAGTTCCCAGAGGCGTTCATAAAAAGCAAGAGTTGTTCTGGCTGCCACCTTGGTCGTGGGAGTCAGCTGCGGACAGTCGGCATATTGGAGGCCGGTGCTGGGAAAAAGTGAAAAAAAGGTGCTTTTGAGGATAGAGGATAGAGTGGCCAGGAAAGCCCGCAGCCCCAAAGTCTGGGTGGTAATGCAAGTAGTTCCCAGAGACCTTGAAAACAAGCAAGACTTGGTCTTGCTGACGCCTTGGCTGTGGGAGTCAGCTCCGGACGTTCGGCATATTGGAGGCCGGTGCTGGGGACAAAGTGAAAAAAGGTGCTTTTGAGGATAGAGGATAGAGTGGCCAGGAAAGCCCGCAGCCCCAAAGTCTGGGTGGCAATGCAAGTAGTTCCCAGAGGCGTTCATAAAAAGCAAGAGTTGTTCTGGCTGCCACCTGGATTGTGGGAGTCAGCTCCTGAAGTTCGGGATTTTTGGAGGCCAGTGCTGGGAAAAAGTGAAAAAAAGGTGCTTTTGAGGATAGAGGATAGAGTGGCCAGGAAAGCCCGCAGCCCCAAAGTCTGGGTGGCAATGCAAGTAGTTCCCAGAGACCTTGAAAACAAGCAAGACTTGGTCTTGCTGACGCCTTGGCTGTGGGAGTCAGCTCCGGATGTTCGGCATATTGGAGGCCGGTGCTGGGGAAAAGTGAAAAAAGGTGCTTTTGAGGATAGAGGATAGAGTGGCCAGGAAAGCCCGCAGCCCCAAAGTCTGGGTGGCAATGCAAGTAGTTCCCAGAGACGTTCAAAACAAGCAGGAGGTCTTCTGGCTGCCACCTGAGTTGTGGAGTCAGCTCCTAATGTTTGGAATTTTTGGAGGCCGGTGCTGGGAAAAAAGTGAAAAAAAGGTGCTTTTGAGGATAGAGTGGCCAGGAAAGCCCGCAGCCCCAAAGTCTGGGTGGCAATGCAAGTAGTTCCCAGAGGCGTTCATAAAAAGCAAGAGTTGTTCTGGCTGCCACCTTGTTCGTGGGAGCCAGGCCAGGACGTTCGGCATATTGGAGGCCGGTGCTGGGAAAAAGTGAAAAAAAGGTGCTTTTGAGGATAGGGTGGCCAGGAAAGCCCGCAGCCCCAAAGTCTGGGTGGCAATGCAAGTAGTTCCCAGAGGCGGTCATAAAAAGCAAGAGTTGTTCTGGCTGCCACCTGGATTGTGGGAGTCAGCTCCTAATGTTTGGAATTTTCGGAGGCCGGTGCTGGGAAAAACGTGAAAAAAAGGTGCTTTTGAGGATAGAGTGGCCAGGAAAGCCCGCAGCCCCAAAGTCTGGGTGGCAATGCAAGTAGTTCCCAGAGGCGGTCATAAAAAGCAAGAGTTGTTCTGGCTGCCACCTTGTTCGTGGGAGTCAGCTCCTAATGTTTGGAATTTTCGGAGGCCGGTGCTGGGAAAAACGTGAAAAAAAGGTGCTTTTGAGGATAGAGTGGCCAGGAAAGCCCGCAGCCCCAAAGTCTGGGTGGCAATGCAAGTAGTTCCCAGAGACGTTCAAAACAGGCAGTAGGTGTTCTGGCTGCCATCTGGGCTGTGGAGTCAGTTCAGGACGTTTGGAATTTCTATGGGCCGGTGCTGGAAAAAGGTTAAGAAAAAACGTGCTTTTGAGGATAGAGTGGCCAGGAAAGCCCGCAGCCCCAAAGTCTGGGTGGCAATGCAAGTAGTTCCCAGAGGCGTTCAAAACAAGCAGTAGGTCTTCTGGCTGCCACCTGAGTTGTGGAGTCAGCTCGTAATGTTTGGAATTTTTGGAGGCCGGTGCTGGGAAAAAAGTGAAAAAAAGGTGCTTTTGAGGATAGAGTGGCCAGGAAAGCCCGCAGCCCCAAAGTCTGGGTGGCAATGCAAGTAGTTCCCAGAGGCGTTCATAAAAAGCAAGAGTTGTTCTGGCTGCCACCTTGGTCGTGGGAGTCAGCTCCGGACAGTCGGCATATTGGAGGCCGGTGCTGGGAAAAAGTGAAAAAAAGGTGCTTTTGAGGATAGGGTGGCCAGGAAAGCCCGCAGCCCCAAAGTCTGGGTGGCAATGCAAGTAGTTCCCAGAGGCGTTCATAAAAAGCAAGAGTTGTTCTGGCTGCCACCTTGGTCGTGGGAGTCAGCTCCGGACATTCGGCATATTGGAGGCCGGTGCTGGGAAAAAGTGAAAAAAAGGTGCTTTTGAGGATAGAGTGGCCAGGAAAGCCCACAGCCCCAAAGTCTCGGTGGCAATGCAAGTAGTTCCCAGAGACGTTCAAAACAGGCAGTAGGTGTTCTGGCTGCCATCTGGGCTGTGGAGTCAGTTCAGGACGTTTGGAATTTCTATGGGCCGGTGCTGGAAAAAGGTTAAGAAAAAACGTGCTTTTGAGGATAGAGTGGCCAGGAAAGCCCGCAGCCCCAAAGTCTGGGTGGCAATGCAAGTAGTTCCCAGAGACGTTCAAAACAAGCAGTAGGTCCTCTGGCTGCCACCTGAGTTGTGGAGTCAGCTCCTAATGTTTGGAATTTTTGGAGGCCGGTGCTGGGAAAAAAGTGAAAAAAAGGTGCTTTTGAGGATAGAGTGGCCAGGAAAGCCCGCAGCCCCAAAGTCTGGGTGGCAATGCAAGTAGTTCCCAGAGGCGTTCATAAAAAGCAAGAGTTGTTCTGGCTGCCACCTTGTTCGTGGGATCCAGGCCAGGACGTTCGGCATATTGGAGGCCGGTGCTGGGACAAAGTGAAGAAAAGGTGCTTTTAAGCCAGATTTGCCAGGAAAGCCCGCAGCCCCAAAGTCTGGGTGGCAATGCAAGTAGTTCCCAGAGGCGTTCATAAAAAGCAAGAGTTGTTCTGGCTGCCACCTTGTTCGTGGGATCCAGGCCAGGACGTTCGGCATATTGGAGGCCGGTGCTGGGGAAAAGTGAAAAAAAGGTGCTTTTGAGGATAGGGTGGCCAGGAAAGCCCGCAGCCCCAAAGTCTCGGTGGCAATGCAAGTAGTTCCCAGAGACGTTCAAAACAGGCAGTAGGTGTTCTGGCTGCCATCTGGGCTGTGGAGTCAGTTCAGGACGTTTGGAATTTCTATGGGCCGGTGCTGGAAAAAGGTTAAGAAAAAACGTGATTTTGAGGATAGAGTGGCCAGGAAAGCCCGCAGCCCCAAAGTCTGGGTGGCAATGCAAGTAGTTCCCAGAGGCGTTCAAAACAAGCAGTAGGTCTTCTGGCTGCCACCTGAGTTGTGGAGTCAGCTCGTAATGTTTGGAATTTTTGGAGGCCGGTGCTGGGAAAAAAGTGAAAAAAAGGTGCTTTTGAGGATAGAGTGGCCAGGAAAGCCCGCAGCCCCAAAGTCTGGGTGGCAATGCAAGTAGTTCCCAGAGGCGTTCATAAAAAGCAAGAGTTGTTCTGGCTGCCACCTTGGTCGTGGGAGTCAGCTCCGGACAGTCGGCATATTGGAGGCCGGTGCTGGGAAAAAGTGAAAAAAAGGTGCTTTTGAGGATAGGGTGGCCAGGAAAGCCCGCAGCCCCAAAGTCTGGGTGGCAATGCAAGTAGTTCCCAGAGGCGGTCATAAAAAGCAAGAGTTGTTCTGGCTGCCACCTGGATTGTGGGAGTCAGCTCCTAATGTTTGGAATTTTCGGAGGCCGGTGCTGGGAAAAACGTGAAAAAAAGGTGCTTTTGAGGATAGAGTGGCCAGGAAAGCCCGCAGCCCCAAAGTCTGGGTGGCAATGCAAGTAGTTCCCAGAGGCGTTCATAAAAAGCAAGAGTTGTTCTGGCTGCCACCTTGTTCGTGGGAGCCAGGCCAGGACGTTCGGCATATTGGAGGCCGGTGCTGGGAAAAAGTGAAGAAAAGGTGCTTTTAAGCCGGATTTGCCAGGACAGCCCGCAGCCCCAAAGTCTGGGTGGCAATGCAAGTAGTTCCCAGAGGCGTTCATAAAAAGCAAGAGTTGTTCTGGCTGCCACCTTGGTCGTGGGAGTCAGCTCCGGACATTCGGCATATTGGAGGCCGGTGCTGGGAAAAAGTGAAAAAAAGGTGCTTTTGAGGATAGGGTGGCCAGGAAAGCCCGCAGCCCCAAAGTCTCGGTGGCAATGCAAGTAGTTCCCAGAGACGTTCAAAACAGGCAGTAGGTATTCTGGCTGCCATCTGGGCTGTGGAGTCAGTTCAGGACGTTTGGAATTTCTATGGGCCGGTGCTGGAAAAAGGTTAAGAAAAAACGTGATTTTGAGGATAGAGTGGCCAGGAAAGCCCGCAGCCCCAAAGTCTGGGTGGCAATGCAAGTAGTTCCCAGAGGCGTTCAAAACAAGCAGTAGGTCTTCTGGCTGCCACCTGAGTTGTGGAGTCAGCTCGTAATGTTTGGAATTTTTGGAGGCCGGTGCTGGGAAAAAAGTGAAAAAAAGGTGCTTTTGAGGATAGAGTGGCCAGGAAAGCCCGCAGCCCCAAAGTCTGGGTGGCAATGCAAGTAGTTCCCAGAGGCGTTCATAAAAAGCAAGAGTTGTTCTGGCTGCCACCTTGGTCGTGGGAGTCAGCTGCGGACAGTCGGCATATTGGAGGCCGGTGCTGGGAAAAAGTGAAAAAAAGGTGCTTTTGAGGATAGAGGATAGAGTGGCCAGGAAAGCCCGCAGCCCCAAAGTCTGGGTGGTAATGCAAGTAGTTCCCAGAGACCTTGAAAACAAGCAAGACTTGGTCTTGCTGACGCCTTGGCTGTGGGAGTCAGCTCCGGACGTTCGGCATATTGGAGGCCGGTGCTGGGGACAAAGTGAAAAAAGGTGCTTTTGAGGATAGAGGATAGAGTGGCCAGGAAAGCCCGCAGCCCCAAAGTCTGGGTGGCAATGCAAGTAGTTCCCAGAGGCGTTCATAAAAAGCAAGAGTTGTTCTGGCTGCCACCTGGATTGTGGGAGTCAGCTCCTGAAGTTCGGGATTTTTGGAGGCCAGTGCTGGGAAAAAGTGAAAAAAAGGTGCTTTTGAGGATAGAGGATAGAGTGGCCAGGAAAGCCCGCAGCCCCAAAGTCTGGGTGGCAATGCAAGTAGTTCCCAGAGACCTTGAAAACAAGCAAGACTTGGTCTTGCTGACGCCTTGGCTGTGGGAGTCAGCTCCGGACGTTCGGCATATTGGAGGCCGGTGCTGGGGAAAAGTGAAAAAAGGTGCTTTTGAGGATAGAGGATAGAGTGGCCAGGAAAGCCCGCAGCCCCAAAGTCTGGGTGGCAATGCAAGTAGTTCCCAGAGACGTTCAAAACAAGCAGGAGGTCTTCTGGCTGCCACCTGAGTTGTGGAGTCAGCTCCTAATGTTTGGAATTTTTGGAGGCCGGTGCTGGGAAAAAAGTGAAAAAAAGGTGCTTTTGAGGATAGAGTGGCCAGGAAAGCCCGCAGCCCCAAAGTCTGGGTGGCAATGCAAGTAGTTCCCAGAGGCGTTCATAAAAAGCAAGAGTTGTTCTGGCTGCCACCTTGTTCGTGGGAGCCAGGCCAGGACGTTCGGCATATTGGAGGCCGGTGCTGGGAAAAAGTGAAAAAAAGGTGCTTTTGAGGATAGGGTGGCCAGGAAAGCCCGCAGCCCCAAAGTCTCGGTGGCAATGCAAGTAGTTCCCAGAGGCGGTCATAAAAAGCAAGAGTTGTTCTGGCTGCCACCTGGATTGTGGGAGTCAGCTCCTAATGTTTGGAATTTCTGGAGGCCGGTGCTGGGAAAAAAGTGAAAAAAAGGTGCTTTTGAGGATAGAGTGGCCAGGAAAGCCCGCAGCCCCAAAGTCTGGGTGGCAATGCAAGTAGTTCCCAGAGGCGTTCATAAAAAGCAAGAGTTGTTCTGGCTGCCACCTTGTTCGTGGGAGCCAGGCCAGGACGTTCGGCATATTGGAGGCCGGTGCTGGGAAAAAGTGAAGAAAAGGTGCTTTTAAGCCGGATTTGCCAGGACAGCCCGCAGCCCCAAAGTCTGGGTGGCAATGCAAGTAGTTCCCAGAGGCGTTCATAAAAAGCAAGAGTTGTTCTGGCTGCCACCTTGGTCGTGGGAGTCAGCTCCGGACATTCGGCATATTGGAGGCCGGTGCTTGGAAAAAGTGAAAAAAAGGTGCTTTTGAGGATAGAGTGGCCAGGAAAGCCCGCAGCCCCAAAGTCTCGGTGGCAATGCAAGTAGTTCCCAGAGACGTTCAAAACAGGCAGTAGGTGTTCTGGCTGCCATCTGGGCTGTGGAGTCAGTTCAGGACGTTTGGAATTTCTATGGGCCGGTGCTGGAAAAAGGTTAAGAAAAAACGTGCTTTTGAGGATAGAGTGGCCAGGAAAGCCCGCAGCCCCAAAGTCTGGGTGGCAATGCAAGTAGTTCCCAGAGGCGTTCAAAACAAGCAGTAGGTCTTCTGGCTGCCACCTGAGTTGTGGAGTCAGCTCGTAATGTTTGGAATTTTTGGAGGCCGGTGCTGGGAAAAAAGTGAAAAAAAGGTGCTTTTGAGGATAGAGTGGCCAGGAAAGCCCGCAGCCCCAAAGTCTGGGTGGCAATGCAAGTAGTTCCCAGAGGCGTTCATAAAAAGCAAGAGTTGTTCTGGCTGCCACCTTGGTCGTGGGAGTCAGCTCCGGACAGTCGGCATATTGGAGGCCGGTGCTGGGAAAAAGTGAAAAAAAGGTGCTTTTGAGGATAGGGTGGCCAGGAAAGCCCGCAGCCCCAAAGTCTGGGTGGCAATGCAAGTAGTTCCCAGAGGCGTTCATAAAAAGCAAGAGTTGTTCTGGCTGCCACCTTGGTCGTGGGAGTCAGCTCCGGACATTCGGCATATTGGAGGCCGGTGCTGGGAAAAAGTGAAAAAAAGGTGCTTTTGAGGATAGAGTGGCCAGGAAAGCCCACAGCCCCAAAGTCTCGGTGGCAATGCAAGTAGTTCCCAGAGACGTTCAAAACAGGCAGTAGGTGTTCTGGCTGCCATCTGGGCTGTGGAGTCAGTTCAGGACGTTTGGAATTTCTATGGGCCGGTGCTGGAAAAAGGTTAAGAAAAAACGTGCTTTTGAGGATAGAGTGGCCAGGAAAGCCCGCAGCCCCAAAGTCTGGGTGGCAATGCAAGTAGTTCCCAGAGACGTTCAAAACAAGCAGTAGGTCCTCTGGCTGCCACCTGAGTTGTGGAGTCAGCTCCTAATGTTTGGAATTTCTGGAGGCCGGTGCTGGGAAAAAAGTGAAAAAAAGGTGCTTTTGAGGATAGAGTGGCCAGGAAAGCCCGCAGCCCCAAAGTCTGGGTGGCAATGCAAGTAGTTCCCAGAGGCGTTCATAAAAAGCAAGAGTTGTTCTGGCTGCCACCTTGTTCGTGGGAGTCAGCTCCGGACATTCGGCATATTGGAGGCCGGTGCTGGGACAAAGTGAAGAAAAGGTGCTTTTAAGCCAGATTTGCCAGGAAAGCCCGCAGCCCCAAAGTCTGGGTGGCAATGCAAGTAGTTCCCAGAGGCGTTCATAAAAAGCAAGAGTTGTTCTGGCTGCCACCTTGTTCGTGGGAGCCAGGCCAGGACGTTCGGCATATTGGAGGCCGGTGCTGGGGAAAAGTGAAAAAAAGGTGCTTTTAAGCCAGATTTGCCAGGAAAGCCCGCAGCCCCAAAGTCTGGGTGGCAATGCAAGTAGTTCCCAGAGGCGTTCATAAAAAGCAAGAGTTGTTCTGGCTGCCACCTGGATTGTGGGAGTCAGCTCCTGAAGTTCGGGATTTTTGGAGGCCAGTGCTGGGTAAAAGTGAAAAAAAGGTGCTTTTGAGGATAGAGGATAGAGTGGCCAGGAAAGCCCGCAGCCCCAAAGTCTGGGTGGCAATGCAAGTAGTTCCCAGAGACCTTGAAAACAAGCAAGACTTGGTCTTGCTGACGCCTTGGCTGTGGGAGTCAGCTCCGGACGTTCGGCATATTGGAGGCCGGTGCTGGGGAAAAGTGAAAAAAGGTGCTTTTGAGGATAGAGGATAGAGTGGCCAGGAAAGCCCGCAGCCCCAAAGTCTGGGTGGCAATGCAAGTAGTTCCCAGAGACGTTCAAAACAAGCAGTAGGTCTTCTGGCTGCCACCTGAGTTGTGGAGTCAGCTCCTAATGTTTGGAATTTTTGGAGGCCGGTGCTGGGAAAAAAGTGAAAAAAAGGTGCTTTTGAGGATAGAGTGGCCAGGAAAGCCCGCAGCCCCAAAGTCTGGGTGGCAATGCAAGTAGTTCCCAGAGGCGTTCATAAAAAGCAAGAGTTGTTCTGGCTGCCACCTTGGTCGTGGGAGTCAGCTCCGGACAGTCGGCATATTGGAGGCCGGTGCTGGGGAAAAGTGAAAAAAAGGTGCTTTTGAGGATAGAGGATAGAGTGGCCAGGAAAGCCCGCAGCCCCAAAGTCTGGGTGGCAATGCAAGTAGTTCCCAGAGACCTTGAAAACAAGCAAGACTTGGTCTTGCTGACGCCTTGGCTGTGGGAGTCAGCTCCGGACGTTCGGCATATTGGAGGCCGGTGCTGGGGAAAAGTGAAAAAAGGTGCTTTTGAGGATAGAGGATAGAGTGGCCAGGAAAGCCCGCAGCCCCAAAGTCTGGGTGGCAATGCAAGTAGTTCCCAGAGGCGTTCATAAAAAGCAAGAGTTGTTCTGGCTGCCACCTTGTTCGTGGGAGCCAGGCCAGGACGTTCGGCATATTGGAGGCCGGTGCTGGGGAAAAGTGAAAAAAAGGTGCTTTTGAGGATAGGGTGGCCAGGAAAGCCCGCAGCCCCAAAGTCTGGGTGGCAATGCAAGTAGTTCCCAGAGACGTTCAAAACAAGCAGGAGGTCTTCTGGCTGCCACCTGAGTTGTGGAGTCAGTTCAGGACGTTTGGAATTTTTATGGGCCGGTGCTGGAAAAAGGTTAAGAAAAAAGTTGCTTTTGAGGATAGAGTGGCCAGGAAAGCCCGCAGCCCCAAAGTCTGGGTGGCAATGCAAGTAGTTCCCAGAGGCGTTCAAAACAAGCAGTAGGTCTTCTGGCTGCCACCTGAGTTGTGGAGTCAGCTCGTAATGTTTGGAATTTTTGGAGGCCGGTGCTGGGAAAAAAGTGAAAAAAAGGTGCTTTTGAGGATAGAGTGGCCAGGAAAGCCCGCAGCCCCAAAGTCTGGGTGGCAATGCAAGTAGTTCCCAGAGGCGTTCATAAAAAGCAAGAGTTGTTCTGGCTGCCACCTTGGCTGTGGGAGTCAGCTCCGGACATTCGGCATATTGGAGGCCGGTGCTGGGAAAAAGTGAAAAAAAGGTGCTTTTGAGGATAGAGTGGCCAGGAAAGCCCACAGCCCCAAAGTCTCGGTGGCAATGCAAGTAGTTCCCAGAGACGTTCAAAACAGGCAGTAGGTGTTCTGGCTGCCATCTGGGCTGTGGAGTCAGTTCAGGACGTTTGGAATTTCTATGGGCCGGTGCTGGAAAAAGGTTAAGAAAAAACGTGCTTTTGAGGATAGAGTGGCCAGGAAAGCCCGCAGCCCCAAAGTCTGGGTGGCAATGCAAGTAGTTCCCAGAGACGTTCAAAACAAGCAGTAGGTCTTCTGGCTGCCACCTGAGTTGTGGAGTCAGCTCCTAATGTTTGGAATTTCTGGAGGCCGGTGCTGGGAAAAAAGTGAAAAAAAGGTGCTTTTGAGGATAGAGTGGCCAGGAAAGCCCGCAGCCCCAAAGTCTGGGTGGCAATGCAAGTAGTTCCCAGAGGCGTTCATAAAAAGCAAGAGTTGTTCTGGCTGCCACCTTGTTCGTGGGATCCAGGCCAGGACGTTCGGCATATTGGAGGCCGGTGCTGGGACAAAGTGAAGAAAAGGTGCTTTTAAGCCAGATTTGCCAGGAAAGCCCGCAGCCCCAAAGTCTGGGTGGCAATGCAAGTAGTTCCCAGAGGCGTTCATAAAAAGCAAGAGTTGTTCTGGCTGCCACCTGGATTGTGGGAGTCAGCTCCTGAAGTTCGGGATTTTTGGAGGCCAGTGCTGGGTAAAAGTGAAAAAAAGGTGCTTTTGAGGATAGAGGATAGAGTGGCCAGGAAAGCCCGCAGCCCCAAAGTCTGGGTGGCAATGCAAGTAGTTCCCAGAGACCCTGAAAACAAGCAAGACTTGGTCTTGCTGACGCCTTGGCTGTGGGAGTCAGCTCCGGACGTTCGGCATATTGGAGGCCGGTGCTGGGGAAAAGTGAAAAAAGGTGCTTTTGATGATAGAGGATAGAGTGGCCAGGAAAGCCCGCAGCCCCAAAGTCTGGGTGGCAATGCAAGTAGTTCCCAGAGACGTTCAAAACAAGCAGGAGGTCTTCTGGCTGCCACCTGAGTTGTGGAGTCAGCTCCTAATGTTTGGAATTTTTGGAGGCCGGTGCTGGGAAAAAAGTGAAAAAAAGGTGCTTTTGAGGATAGAGTGGCCAGGAAAGCCCGCAGCCCCAAAGTCTGGGTGGCAATGCAAGTAGTTCCCAGAGGCGTTCATAAAAAGCAAGAGTTGTTCTGGCTGCCACCTTGTTCGTGGGATCCAGGCCAGGACGTTCGGCATATTGGAGGCCGGTGCTGGGAAAAAGTGAAGAAAAGGTGCTTTTAAGCCAGATTTGCCAGGAAAGCCCGCAGCCCCAAAGTCTGGGTGGCAATGCAAGTAGTTCCCAGAGGCGTTCATAAAAAGCAAGAGTTGTTCTGGCTGCCACCTTGTTCGTGGGAGCCAGGCCAGGACGTTCGGCATATTGGAGGCCGGTGCTGGGGAAAAGTGAAAAAAAGGTGCTTTTAAGCCAGATTTGCCAGGAAAGCCCGCAGCCCCAAAGTCTGGGTGGCAATGCAAGTAGTTCCCAGAGGCGTTCATAAAAAGCAAGAGTTGTTCTGGCTGCCACCTGGATTGTGGGAGTCAGCTCCTGAAGTTCGGGATTTTTGGAGGCTAGTGCTGGGTAAAAGTGAAAAAAAGGTGCTTTTGAGGATAGAGGATAGAGTGGCCAGGAAAGCCCGCAGCCCCAAAGTCTGGGTGGCAATGCAAGTAGTTCCCAGAGACCTTGAAAACAAGCAAGACTTGGTCTTGCTGACGCCTTGGCTGTGGGAGTCAGCTCCGGACGTTCGGCATATTGGAGGCCGGTGCTGGGGAAAAGTGAAAAAAGGTGCTTTTGAGGATAGAGGATAGAGTGGCCAGGAAAGCCCGCAGCCCCAAAGTCTGGGTGGCAATGCAAGTAGTTCCCAGAGACGTTCAAAACAAGCAGTAGGTCTTCTGGCTGCCACCTGAGTTGTGGAGTCAGCTCCTAATGTTTGGAATTTTTGGAGGCCGGTGCTGGGAAAAAAGTGAAAAAAAGGTGCTTTTGAGGATAGAGTGGCCAGGAAAGCCCGCAGCCCCAAAGTCTGGGTGGCAATGCAAGTAGTTCCCAGAGGCGTTCATAAAAAGCAAGAGTTGTTCTGGCTGCCACCTTGTTCGTGGGAGCCAGGCCAGGACGTTCGGCATATTGGAGGCCGGTGCTGGGAAAATGAAAAAAAGGTGCTTTTAAGCCAGATTTGCCAGGAAAGCCCGCAGCCCCAAAGTCTGGGTGGCAATGCAAGTAGTTCCCAGAGGCGTTCATAAAAAGCAAGAGTTGTTCTGGCTGCCACCTGGATTGTGGGAGTCAGCTCCTGAAGTTCGGGATTTTTGGAGGCCAGTGCTGGGTAAAAGTGAAAAAAAGGTGCTTTTGAGGATAGAGGATAGAGTGGCCAGGAAAGCCCGCAGCCCCAAAGTCTGGGTGGCAATGCAAGTAGTTCCCAGAGACCCTGAAAACAAGCAAGACTTGGTCTTGCTGACGCCTTGGCTGTGGGAGTCAGCTCCGGACGTTCGGCATATTGGAGGCCGGTGCTGGGGAAAAGTGAAAAAAGGTGCTTTTGAGGATAGAGGATAGAGTGGCCAGGAAAGCCCGCAGCCCCAAAGTCTGGGTGGCAATGCAAGTAGTTCCCAGAGGCGTTCATAAAAAGCAAGAGTTGTTCTGGCTGCCACCTTGTTCGTGGGAGCCAGGCCAGGACGTTCGGCATATTGGAGGCCGGTGCTGGGGAAAAGTGAAAAAAAGGTGCTTTTGAGGATAGAGTGGCCAGGAAAGCCCGCAGCCCCAAAGTCTGGGTGGCAATGCAAGTAGTTCCCAGAGACGTTCAAAACAAGCAGGAGGTCTTCTGGCTGCCACCTGAGTTGTGGAGTCAGTTCAGGACGTTTGGAATTTTTATGGGCCGGTGCTGGAAAAAGGTTAAGAAAAAAGTTGCTTTTGAGGATAGAGTGGCCAGGAAAGCCCGCAGCCCCAAAGTCTGGGTGGCAATGCAAGTAGTTCCCAGAGACGTTCAAAACAAGCAGTAGGTCTTCTGGCTGCCACCTGAGTTGTGGAGTCAGCTCGTAATGTTTGGAATTTTTGGAGGCCGGTGCTGGGAAAAAAGTGAAAAAAAGGTGCTTTTGAGGATAGAGTGGCCAGGAAAGCCCGCAGCCCCAAAGTCTGGGTGGCAATGCAAGTAGTTCCCAGAGGCGTTCATAAAAAGCAAGGTTTGTTCTCGCTGCCACCTTGGCTGTGGGAGCCAGGCCAGGACGTTCGGCATATTGGAGGCCGGTGCTGGGAAAAAGTGAAAAAAAGGTGCTTTTGAGGATAGGGTGGCCAGGAAAGCCCGCAGCCCCAAAGTCTGGGTGGCAATGCAAGTAGTTCCCAGAGGCGTTCATAAAAAGCAAGAGTTGTTCTGGCTGCCACCTTGGCTGTGGGAGTCAGCTCCGGACATTCGGCATATTGGAGGCCGGTGCTGGGAAAAAGTGAAAAAAAGGTGCTTTTGAGGATAGAGTGGCCAGGAAAGCCCACAGCCCCAAAGTCTCGGTGGCAATGCAAGTAGTTCCCAGAGACGTTCAAAACAGGCAGTAGGTGTTCTGGCTGCCATCTGGGCTGTGGAGTCAGTTCAGGACGTTTGGAATTTCTATGGGCCGGTGCTGGAAAAAGGTTAAGAAAAAACGTGCTTTTGAGGATAGAGTGGCCAGGAAAGCCCGCAGCCCCAAAGTCTGGGTGGCAATGCAAGTAGTTCCCAGAGACGTTCAAAACAAGCAGTAGGTCTTCTGGCTGCCACCTGAGTTGTGGAGTCAGCTCCTAATGTTTGGAATTTCTGGAGGCCGGTGCTGGGAAAAAAGTGAAAAAAAGGTGCTTTTGAGGATAGAGTGGCCAGGAAAGCCCGCAGCCCCAAAGTCTGGGTGGCAATGCAAGTAGTTCCCAGAGGCGTTCATAAAAAGCAAGAGTTGTTCTGGCTGCCACCTTGTTCGTGGGATCCAGGCCAGGACGTTCGGCATATTGGAGGCCGGTGCTGGGACAAAGTGAAGAAAAGGTGCTTTTAAGCCAGATTTGCCAGGAAAGCCCGCAGCCCCAAAGTCTGGGTGGCAATGCAAGTAGTTCCCAGAGGCGTTCATAAAAAGCAAGAGTTGTTCTGGCTGCCACCTGGATTGTGGGAGTCAGCTCCTGAAGTTCGGGATTTTTGGAGGCCAGTGCTGGGTAAAAGTGAAAAAAAGGTGCTTTTGAGGATAGAGGATAGAGTGGCCAGGAAAGCCCGCAGCCCCAAAGTCTGGGTGGCAATGCAAGTAGTTCCCAGAGACCCTGAAAACAAGCAAGACTTGGTCTTGCTGACGCCTTGGCTGTGGGAGTCAGCTCCGGACGTTCGGCATATTGGAGGCCGGTGCTGGGGAAAAGTGAAAAAAGGTGCTTTTGATGATAGAGGATAGAGTGGCCAGGAAAGCCCGCAGCCCCAAAGTCTGGGTGGCAATGCAAGTAGTTCCCAGAGACGTTCAAAACAAGCAGGAGGTCTTCTGGCTGCCACCTGAGTTGTGGAGTCAGCTCCTAATGTTTGGAATTTTTGGAGGCCGGTGCTGGGAAAAAAGTGAAAAAAAGGTGCTTTTGAGGATAGAGTGGCCAGGAAAGCCCGCAGCCCCAAAGTCTGGGTGGCAATGCAAGTAGTTCCCAGAGGCGTTCATAAAAAGCAAGAGTTGTTCTGGCTGCCACCTTGTTCGTGGGATCCAGGCCAGGACGTTCGGCATATTGGAGGCCGGTGCTGGGACAAAGTGAAGAAAAGTTGCTTTTAAGCCAGATTTGCCAGGAAAGCCCGCAGCCCCAAAGTCTGGGTGGCAATGCAAGTAGTTCCCAGAGGCGTTCATAAAAAGCAAGAGTTGTTCTGGCTGCCACCTTGTTCGTGGGAGCCAGGCCAGGACGTTCGGCATATTGGAGGCCGGTGCTGGGGAAAAGTGAAAAAAAGGTGCTTTTAAGCCAGATTTGCCAGGAAAGCCCGCAGCCCCAAAGTCTGGGTGGCAATGCAAGTAGTTCCCAGAGGCGTTCATAAAAAGCAAGAGTTGTTCTGGCTGCCACCTGGATTGTGGGAGTCAGCTCCTGAAGTTCGGGATTTTTGGAGGCTAGTGCTGGGTAAAAGTGAAAAAAAGGTGCTTTTGAGGATAGAGGATAGAGTGGCCAGGAAAGCCCGCAGCCCCAAAGTCTGGGTGGCAATGCAAGTAGTTCCCAGAGACCTTGAAAACAAGCAAGACTTGGTCTTGCTGACGCCTTGGCTGTGGGAGTCAGCTCCGGACGTTCGGCATATTGGAGGCCGGTGCTGGGGAAAAGTGAAAAAAGGTGCTTTTGAGGATAGAGGATAGAGTGGCCAGGAAAGCCCGCAGCCCCAAAGTCTGGGTGGCAATGCAAGTAGTTCCCAGAGACGTTCAAAACAAGCAGTAGGTCTTCTGGCTGCCACCTGAGTTGTGGAGTCAGCTCCTAATGTTTGGAATTTTTGGAGGCCGGTGCTGGGAAAAAAGTGAAAAAAAGGTGCTTTTGAGGATAGAGTGGCCAGGAAAGCCCGCAGCCCCAAAGTCTGGGTGGCAATGCAAGTAGTTCCCAGAGGCGTTCATAAAAAGCAAGAGTTGTTCTGGCTGCCACCTTGTTCGTGGGAGCCAGGCCAGGACGTTCGGCATATTGGAGGCCGGTGCTGGGAAAATGAAAAAAAGGTGCTTTTAAGCCAGATTTGCCAGGAAAGCCCGCAGCCCCAAAGTCTGGGTGGCAATGCAAGTAGTTCCCAGAGGCGTTCATAAAAAGCAAGAGTTGTTCTGGCTGCCACCTTGGTCGTGGGAGTCAGCTCCGGACAGTCGGCATATTGGAGGCCGGTGCTGGGAAAAAGTGAAAAAAAGGTGCTTTTGAGGATAGAGGATAGAGTGGCCAGGAAAGCCCGCAGCCCCAAAGTCTGGGTGGCAATGCAAGTAGTTCCCAGAGACCTTGAAAACAAGCAAGACTTGGTCTTGCTGACGCCTTGGCTGTGGGAGTCAGCTCCGGACGTTCGGCATATTGGAGGCCGGTGCTGGGGAAAAGTGAAAAAAGGTGCTTTTGAGGATAGAGGATAGAGTGGCCAGGAAAGCCCGCAGCCCCAAAGTCTGGGTGGCAATGCAAGTAGTTCCCAGAGGCGTTCATAAAAAGCAAGAGTTGTTCTGGCTGCCACCTTGTTCGTGGGAGCCAGGCCAGGACGTTCGGCATATTGGAGGCCGGTGCTGGGGAAAAGTGAAAAAAAGGTGCTTTTGAGGATAGGGTGGCCAGGAAAGCCCGCAGCCCCAAAGTCTGGGTGGCAATGCAAGTAGTTCCCAGAGACGTTCAAAACAAGCAGGAGGTCTTCTGGCTGCCACCTGAGTTGTGGAGTCAGTTCAGGACGTTTGGAATTTTTATGGGCCGGTGCTGGAAAAAGGTTAAGAAAAAAGTTGCTTTTGAGGATAGAGTGGCCAGGAAAGCCCGCAGCCCCAAAGTCTGGGTGGCAATGCAAGTAGTTCCCAGAGACGTTGAAAACAAGCAGTAGGTCTTCTGGCTGCCACCTGAGTTGTGGAGTCAGCTCGTAATGTTTGGAATTTTTGGAGGCCGGTGCTGGGAAAAAAGTGAAAAAAAGGTGCTTTTGAGGATAGAGTGGCCAGGAAAGCCCGCAGCCCCAAAGTCTGGGTGGCAATGCAAGTAGTTCCCAGAGGCGTTCATAAAAAGCAAGGTTTGTTCTCGCTGCCACCTTGGCTGTGGGAGCCAGGCCAGGACGTTCGGCATATTGGAGGCCGGTGCTGGGAAAAAGTGAAAAAAAGGTGCTTTTGAGGATAGGGTGGCCAGGAAAGCCCGCAGCCCCAAAGTCTGGGTGGCAATGCAAGTAGTTCCCAGAGGCGTTCATAAAAAGCAAGAGTTGTTCTGGCTGCCACCTGGATTGTGGGAGTCAGCTCCTGAAGTTCGGGATTTTTGGAGGCCAGTGCTGGGTAAAAGTGAAAAAAAGGTGCTTTTGAGGATAGAGGATAGAGTGGCCAGGAAAGCCCGCAGCCCCAAAGTCTGGGTGGCAATGCAAGTAGTTCCCAGAGACCTTGAAAACAAGCAAGACTTGGTCTTGCTGACGCCTTGGCTGTGGGAGTCAGCTCCGGACGTTCGGCATATTGGAGGCCGGTGCTGGGGAAAAGTGAAAAAAGGTGCTTTTGAGGATAGAGGATAGAGTGGCCAGGAAAGCCCGCAGCCCCAAAGTCTGGGTGGCAATGCAAGTAGTTCCCAGAGACGTTCAAAACAAGCAGTAGGTCTTCTGGCTGCCACCTGAGTTGTGGAGTCAGCTCCTAATGTTTGGAATTTTTGGAGGCCGGTGCTGGGAAAAAAGTGAAAAAAAGGTGCTTTTGAGGATAGAGTGGCCAGGAAAGCCCGCAGCCCCAAAGTCTGGGTGGCAATGCAAGTAGTTCCCAGAGGCGTTCATAAAAAGCAAGAGTTGTTCTGGCTGCCACCTTGGTCGTGGGAGTCAGCTCCGGACAGTCGGCATATTGGAGGCCGGTGCTGGGGAAAAGTGAAAAAAAGGTGCTTTTGAGGATAGAGGATAGAGTGGCCAGGAAAGCCCGCAGCCCCAAAGTCTGGGTGGCAATGCAAGTAGTTCCCAGAGACCTTGAAAACAAGCAAGACTTGGTCTTGCTGACGCCTTGGCTGTGGGAGTCAGCTCCGGACGTTCGGCATATTGGAGGCCGGTGCTGGGGAAAAGTGAAAAAAGGTGCTTTTGAGGATAGAGGATAGAGTGGCCAGGAAAGCCCGCAGCCCCAAAGTCTGGGTGGCAATGCAAGTAGTTCCCAGAGGCGTTCATAAAAAGCAAGAGTTGTTCTGGCTGCCACCTTGTTCGTGGGAGCCAGGCCAGGACGTTCGGCATATTGGAGGCCGGTGCTGGGGAAAAGTGAAAAAAAGGTGCTTTTGAGGATAGGGTGGCCAGGAAAGCCCGCAGCCCCAAAGTCTGGGTGGCAATGCAAGTAGTTCCCAGAGACGTTCAAAACAAGCAGGAGGTCTTCTGGCTGCCACCTGAGTTGTGGAGTCAGTTCAGGACGTTTGGAATTTTTATGGGCCGGTGCTGGAAAAAGGTTAAGAAAAAAGTTGCTTTTGAGGATAGAGTGGCCAGGAAAGCCCGCAGCCCCAAAGTCTGGGTGGCAATGCAAGTAGTTCCCAGAGGCGTTCAAAACAAGCAGTAGGTCTTCTGGCTGCCACCTGAGTTGTGGAGTCAGCTCGTAATGTTTGGAATTTTTGGAGGCCGGTGCTGGGAAAAAAGTGAAAAAAAGGTGCTTTTGAGGATAGAGTGGCCAGGAAAGCCCGCAGCCCCAAAGTCTGGGTGGCAATGCAAGTAGTTCCCAGAGGCGTTCATAAAAAGCAAGAGTTGTTCTGGCTGCCACCTTGGCTGTGGGAGTCAGCTCCGGACATTCGGCATATTGGAGGCCGGTGCTGGGAAAAAGTGAAAAAAAGGTGCTTTTGAGGATAGAGTGGCCAGGAAAGCCCACAGCCCCAAAGTCTCGGTGGCAATGCAAGTAGTTCCCAGAGACGTTCAAAACAGGCAGTAGGTGTTCTGGCTGCCATCTGGGCTGTGGAGTCAGTTCAGGACGTTTGGAATTTCTATGGGCCGGTGCTGGAAAAAGGTTAAGAAAAAACGTGCTTTTGAGGATAGAGTGGCCAGGAAAGCCCGCAGCCCCAAAGTCTGGGTGGCAATGCAAGTAGTTCCCAGAGACGTTCAAAACAAGCAGTAGGTCTTCTGGCTGCCACCTGAGTTGTGGAGTCAGCTCCTAATGTTTGGAATTTCTGGAGGCCGGTGCTGGGAAAAAAGTGAAAAAAAGGTGCTTTTGAGGATAGAGTGGCCAGGAAAGCCCGCAGCCCCAAAGTCTGGGTGGCAATGCAAGTAGTTCCCAGAGGCGTTCATAAAAAGCAAGAGTTGTTCTGGCTGCCACCTTGTTCGTGGGATCCAGGCCAGGACGTTCGGCATATTGGAGGCCGGTGCTGGGACAAAGTGAAGAAAAGGTGCTTTTAAGCCAGATTTGCCAGGAAAGCCCGCAGCCCCAAAGTCTGGGTGGCAATGCAAGTAGTTCCCAGAGGCGTTCATAAAAAGCAAGAGTTGTTCTGGCTGCCACCTGGATTGTGGGAGTCAGCTCCTGAAGTTCGGGATTTTTGGAGGCCAGTGCTGGGTAAAAGTGAAAAAAAGGTGCTTTTGAGGATAGAGGATAGAGTGGCCAGGAAAGCCCGCAGCCCCAAAGTCTGGGTGGCAATGCAAGTAGTTCCCAGAGACCCTGAAAACAAGCAAGACTTGGTCTTGCTGACGCCTTGGCTGTGGGAGTCAGCTCCGGACGTTCGGCATATTGGAGGCCGGTGCTGGGGAAAAGTGAAAAAAGGTGCTTTTGATGATAGAGGATAGAGTGGCCAGGAAAGCCCGCAGCCCCAAAGTCTGGGTGGCAATGCAAGTAGTTCCCAGAGACGTTCAAAACAAGCAGGAGGTCTTCTGGCTGCCACCTGAGTTGTGGAGTCAGCTCCTAATGTTTGGAATTTTTGGAGGCCGGTGCTGGGAAAAAAGTGAAAAAAAGGTGCTTTTGAGGATAGAGTGGCCAGGAAAGCCCGCAGCCCCAAAGTCTGGGTGGCAATGCAAGTAGTTCCCAGAGGCGTTCATAAAAAGCAAGAGTTGTTCTGGCTGCCACCTTGTTCGTGGGATCCAGGCCAGGACGTTCGGCATATTGGAGGCCGGTGCTGGGAAAAAGTGAAGAAAAGGTGCTTTTAAGCCAGATTTGCCAGGAAAGCCCGCAGCCCCAAAGTCTGGGTGGCAATGCAAGTAGTTCCCAGAGGCGTTCATAAAAAGCAAGAGTTGTTCTGGCTGCCACCTTGTTCGTGGGAGCCAGGCCAGGACGTTCGGCATATTGGAGGCCGGTGCTGGGGAAAAGTGAAAAAAAGGTGCTTTTAAGCCAGATTTGCCAGGAAAGCCCGCAGCCCCAAAGTCTGGGTGGCAATGCAAGTAGTTCCCAGAGGCGTTCATAAAAAGCAAGAGTTGTTCTGGCTGCCACCTGGATTGTGGGAGTCAGCTCCTGAAGTTCGGGATTTTTGGAGGCTAGTGCTGGGTAAAAGTGAAAAAAAGGTGCTTTTGAGGATAGAGGATAGAGTGGCCAGGAAAGCCCGCAGCCCCAAAGTCTGGGTGGCAATGCAAGTAGTTCCCAGAGACCTTGAAAACAAGCAAGACTTGGTCTTGCTGACGCCTTGGCTGTGGGAGTCAGCTCCGGACGTTCGGCATATTGGAGGCCGGTGCTGGGGAAAAGTGAAAAAAGGTGCTTTTGAGGATAGAGGATAGAGTGGCCAGGAAAGCCCGCAGCCCCAAAGTCTGGGTGGCAATGCAAGTAGTTCCCAGAGACGTTCAAAACAAGCAGTAGGTCTTCTGGCTGCCACCTGAGTTGTGGAGTCAGCTCCTAATGTTTGGAATTTTTGGAGGCCGGTGCTGGGAAAAAAGTGAAAAAAAGGTGCTTTTGAGGATAGAGTGGCCAGGAAAGCCCGCAGCCCCAAAGTCTGGGTGGCAATGCAAGTAGTTCCCAGAGGCGTTCATAAAAAGCAAGAGTTGTTCTGGCTGCCACCTTGTTCGTGGGAGCCAGGCCAGGACGTTCGGCATATTGGAGGCCGGTGCTGGGAAAATGAAAAAAAGGTGCTTTTAAGCCAGATTTGCCAGGAAAGCCCGCAGCCCCAAAGTCTGGGTGGCAATGCAAGTAGTTCCCAGAGGCGTTCATAAAAAGCAAGAGTTGTTCTGGCTGCCACCTGGATTGTGGGAGTCAGCTCCTGAAGTTCGGGATTTTTGGAGGCCAGTGCTGGGTAAAAGTGAAAAAAAGGTGCTTTTGAGGATAGAGGATAGAGTGGCCAGGAAAGCCCGCAGCCCCAAAGTCTGGGTGGCAATGCAAGTAGTTCCCAGAGACCCTGAAAACAAGCAAGACTTGGTCTTGCTGACGCCTTGGCTGTGGGAGTCAGCTCCGGACGTTCGGCATATTGGAGGCCGGTGCTGGGGAAAAGTGAAAAAAGGTGCTTTTGAGGATAGAGGATAGAGTGGCCAGGAAAGCCCGCAGCCCCAAAGTCTGGGTGGCAATGCAAGTAGTTCCCAGAGGCGTTCATAAAAAGCAAGAGTTGTTCTGGCTGCCACCTTGTTCGTGGGAGCCAGGCCAGGACGTTCGGCATATTGGAGGCCGGTGCTGGGGAAAAGTGAAAAAAAGGTGCTTTTGAGGATAGAGTGGCCAGGAAAGCCCGCAGCCCCAAAGTCTGGGTGGCAATGCAAGTAGTTCCCAGAGACGTTCAAAACAAGCAGGAGGTCTTCTGGCTGCCACCTGAGTTGTGGAGTCAGTTCAGGACGTTTGGAATTTTTATGGGCCGGTGCTGGAAAAAGGTTAAGAAAAAAGTTGCTTTTGAGGATAGAGTGGCCAGGAAAGCCCGCAGCCCCAAAGTCTGGGTGGCAATGCAAGTAGTTCCCAGAGACGTTCAAAACAAGCAGTAGGTCTTCTGGCTGCCACCTGAGTTGTGGAGTCAGCTCGTAATGTTTGGAATTTTTGGAGGCCGGTGCTGGGAAAAAAGTGAAAAAAAGGTGCTTTTGAGGATAGAGTGGCCAGGAAAGCCCGCAGCCCCAAAGTCTGGGTGGCAATGCAAGTAGTTCCCAGAGGCGTTCATAAAAAGCAAGGTTTGTTCTCGCTGCCACCTTGGCTGTGGGAGCCAGGCCAGGACGTTCGGCATATTGGAGGCCGGTGCTGGGAAAAAGTGAAAAAAAGGTGCTTTTGAGGATAGGGTGGCCAGGAAAGCCCGCAGCCCCAAAGTCTGGGTGGCAATGCAAGTAGTTCCCAGAGGCGTTCATAAAAAGCAAGAGTTGTTCTGGCTGCCACCTTGGCTGTGGGAGTCAGCTCCGGACATTCGGCATATTGGAGGCCGGTGCTGGGAAAAAGTGAAAAAAAGGTGCTTTTGAGGATAGAGTGGCCAGGAAAGCCCACAGCCCCAAAGTCTCGGTGGCAATGCAAGTAGTTCCCAGAGACGTTCAAAACAGGCAGTAGGTGTTCTGGCTGCCATCTGGGCTGTGGAGTCAGTTCAGGACGTTTGGAATTTCTATGGGCCGGTGCTGGAAAAAGGTTAAGAAAAAACGTGCTTTTGAGGATAGAGTGGCCAGGAAAGCCCGCAGCCCCAAAGTCTGGGTGGCAATGCAAGTAGTTCCCAGAGACGTTCAAAACAAGCAGTAGGTCTTCTGGCTGCCACCTGAGTTGTGGAGTCAGCTCCTAATGTTTGGAATTTCTGGAGGCCGGTGCTGGGAAAAAAGTGAAAAAAAGGTGCTTTTGAGGATAGAGTGGCCAGGAAAGCCCGCAGCCCCAAAGTCTGGGTGGCAATGCAAGTAGTTCCCAGAGGCGTTCATAAAAAGCAAGAGTTGTTCTGGCTGCCACCTTGTTCGTGGGATCCAGGCCAGGACGTTCGGCATATTGGAGGCCGGTGCTGGGACAAAGTGAAGAAAAGGTGCTTTTAAGCCAGATTTGCCAGGAAAGCCCGCAGCCCCAAAGTCTGGGTGGCAATGCAAGTAGTTCCCAGAGGCGTTCATAAAAAGCAAGAGTTGTTCTGGCTGCCACCTGGATTGTGGGAGTCAGCTCCTGAAGTTCGGGATTTTTGGAGGCCAGTGCTGGGTAAAAGTGAAAAAAAGGTGCTTTTGAGGATAGAGGATAGAGTGGCCAGGAAAGCCCGCAGCCCCAAAGTCTGGGTGGCAATGCAAGTAGTTCCCAGAGACCCTGAAAACAAGCAAGACTTGGTCTTGCTGACGCCTTGGCTGTGGGAGTCAGCTCCGGACGTTCGGCATATTGGAGGCCGGTGCTGGGGAAAAGTGAAAAAAGGTGCTTTTGATGATAGAGGATAGAGTGGCCAGGAAAGCCCGCAGCCCCAAAGTCTGGGTGGCAATGCAAGTAGTTCCCAGAGACGTTCAAAACAAGCAGGAGGTCTTCTGGCTGCCACCTGAGTTGTGGAGTCAGCTCCTAATGTTTGGAATTTTTGGAGGCCGGTGCTGGGAAAAAAGTGAAAAAAAGGTGCTTTTGAGGATAGAGTGGCCAGGAAAGCCCGCAGCCCCAAAGTCTGGGTGGCAATGCAAGTAGTTCCCAGAGGCGTTCATAAAAAGCAAGAGTTGTTCTGGCTGCCACCTTGTTCGTGGGATCCAGGCCAGGACGTTCGGCATATTGGAGGCCGGTGCTGGGACAAAGTGAAGAAAAGTTGCTTTTAAGCCAGATTTGCCAGGAAAGCCCGCAGCCCCAAAGTCTGGGTGGCAATGCAAGTAGTTCCCAGAGGCGTTCATAAAAAGCAAGAGTTGTTCTGGCTGCCACCTTGTTCGTGGGAGCCAGGCCAGGACGTTCGGCATATTGGAGGCCGGTGCTGGGGAAAAGTGAAAAAAAGGTGCTTTTAAGCCAGATTTGCCAGGAAAGCCCGCAGCCCCAAAGTCTGGGTGGCAATGCAAGTAGTTCCCAGAGGCGTTCATAAAAAGCAAGAGTTGTTCTGGCTGCCACCTGGATTGTGGGAGTCAGCTCCTGAAGTTCGGGATTTTTGGAGGCTAGTGCTGGGTAAAAGTGAAAAAAAGGTGCTTTTGAGGATAGAGGATAGAGTGGCCAGGAAAGCCCGCAGCCCCAAAGTCTGGGTGGCAATGCAAGTAGTTCCCAGAGACCTTGAAAACAAGCAAGACTTGGTCTTGCTGACGCCTTGGCTGTGGGAGTCAGCTCCGGACGTTCGGCATATTGGAGGCCGGTGCTGGGGAAAAGTGAAAAAAGGTGCTTTTGAGGATAGAGGATAGAGTGGCCAGGAAAGCCCGCAGCCCCAAAGTCTGGGTGGCAATGCAAGTAGTTCCCAGAGACGTTCAAAACAAGCAGTAGGTCTTCTGGCTGCCACCTGAGTTGTGGAGTCAGCTCCTAATGTTTGGAATTTTTGGAGGCCGGTGCTGGGAAAAAAGTGAAAAAAAGGTGCTTTTGAGGATAGAGTGGCCAGGAAAGCCCGCAGCCCCAAAGTCTGGGTGGCAATGCAAGTAGTTCCCAGAGGCGTTCATAAAAAGCAAGAGTTGTTCTGGCTGCCACCTTGTTCGTGGGAGCCAGGCCAGGACGTTCGGCATATTGGAGGCCGGTGCTGGGAAAATGAAAAAAAGGTGCTTTTAAGCCAGATTTGCCAGGAAAGCCCGCAGCCCCAAAGTCTGGGTGGCAATGCAAGTAGTTCCCAGAGGCGTTCATAAAAAGCAAGAGTTGTTCTGGCTGCCACCTTGGTCGTGGGAGTCAGCTCCGGACAGTCGGCATATTGGAGGCCGGTGCTGGGAAAAAGTGAAAAAAAGGTGCTTTTGAGGATAGAGGATAGAGTGGCCAGGAAAGCCCGCAGCCCCAAAGTCTGGGTGGCAATGCAAGTAGTTCCCAGAGACCTTGAAAACAAGCAAGACTTGGTCTTGCTGACGCCTTGGCTGTGGGAGTCAGCTCCGGACGTTCGGCATATTGGAGGCCGGTGCTGGGGAAAAGTGAAAAAAGGTGCTTTTGAGGATAGAGGATAGAGTGGCCAGGAAAGCCCGCAGCCCCAAAGTCTGGGTGGCAATGCAAGTAGTTCCCAGAGGCGTTCATAAAAAGCAAGAGTTGTTCTGGCTGCCACCTTGTTCGTGGGAGCCAGGCCAGGACGTTCGGCATATTGGAGGCCGGTGCTGGGGAAAAGTGAAAAAAAGGTGCTTTTGAGGATAGGGTGGCCAGGAAAGCCCGCAGCCCCAAAGTCTGGGTGGCAATGCAAGTAGTTCCCAGAGACGTTCAAAACAAGCAGGAGGTCTTCTGGCTGCCACCTGAGTTGTGGAGTCAGTTCAGGACGTTTGGAATTTTTATGGGCCGGTGCTGGAAAAAGGTTAAGAAAAAAGTTGCTTTTGAGGATAGAGTGGCCAGGAAAGCCCGCAGCCCCAAAGTCTGGGTGGCAATGCAAGTAGTTCCCAGAGACGTTGAAAACAAGCAGTAGGTCTTCTGGCTGCCACCTGAGTTGTGGAGTCAGCTCGTAATGTTTGGAATTTTTGGAGGCCGGTGCTGGGAAAAAAGTGAAAAAAAGGTGCTTTTGAGGATAGAGTGGCCAGGAAAGCCCGCAGCCCCAAAGTCTGGGTGGCAATGCAAGTAGTTCCCAGAGGCGTTCATAAAAAGCAAGGTTTGTTCTCGCTGCCACCTTGGCTGTGGGAGCCAGGCCAGGACGTTCGGCATATTGGAGGCCGGTGCTGGGAAAAAGTGAAAAAAAGGTGCTTTTGAGGATAGGGTGGCCAGGAAAGCCCGCAGCCCCAAAGTCTGGGTGGCAATGCAAGTAGTTCCCAGAGGCGTTCATAAAAAGCAAGAGTTGTTCTGGCTGCCACCTTGGCTGTGGGAGTCAGCTCCGGACATTCGGCATATTGGAGGCCGGTGCTGGGAAAAAGTGAAAAAAAGGTGCTTTTGAGGATAGAGTGGCCAGGAAAGCCCACAGCCCCAAAGTCTCGGTGGCAATGCAAGTAGTTCCCAGAGACGTTCAAAACAGGCAGTAGGTGTTCTGGCTGCCATCTGGGCTGTGGAGTCAGTTCAGGACGTTTGGAATTTCTATGGGCCGGTGCTGGAAAAAGGTTAAGAAAAAACGTGCTTTTGAGGATAGAGTGGCCAGGAAAGCCCGCAGCCCCAAAGTCTGGGTGGCAATGCAAGTAGTTCCCAGAGACGTTCAAAACAAGCAGTAGGTCTTCTGGCTGCCACCTGAGTTGTGGAGTCAGCTCCTAATGTTTGGAATTTCTGGAGGCCGGTGCTGGGAAAAAAGTGAAAAAAAGGTGCTTTTGAGGATAGAGTGGCCAGGAAAGCCCGCAGCCCCAAAGTCTGGGTGGCAATGCAAGTAGTTCCCAGAGGCGTTCATAAAAAGCAAGAGTTGTTCTGGCTGCCACCTTGTTCGTGGGATCCAGGCCAGGACGTTCGGCATATTGGAGGCCGGTGCTGGGACAAAGTGAAGAAAAGGTGCTTTTAAGCCAGATTTGCCAGGAAAGCCCGCAGCCCCAAAGTCTGGGTGGCAATGCAAGTAGTTCCCAGAGGCGTTCATAAAAAGCAAGAGTTGTTCTGGCTGCCACCTGGATTGTGGGAGTCAGCTCCTGAAGTTCGGGATTTTTGGAGGCCAGTGCTGGGTAAAAGTGAAAAAAAGGTGCTTTTGAGGATAGAGGATAGAGTGGCCAGGAAAGCCCGCAGCCCCAAAGTCTGGGTGGCAATGCAAGTAGTTCCCAGAGACCCTGAAAACAAGCAAGACTTGGTCTTGCTGACGCCTTGGCTGTGGGAGTCAGCTCCGGACGTTCGGCATATTGGAGGCCGGTGCTGGGGAAAAGTGAAAAAAGGTGCTTTTGATGATAGAGGATAGAGTGGCCAGGAAAGCCCGCAGCCCCAAAGTCTGGGTGGCAATGCAAGTAGTTCCCAGAGACGTTCAAAACAAGCAGTAGGTCTTCTGGCTGCCACCTGAGTTGTGGAGTCAGCTCCTAATGTTTGGAATTTTTGGAGGCCGGTGCTGGGAAAAAAGTGAAAAAAAGGTGCTTTTGAGGATAGAGTGGCCAGGAAAGCCCGCAGCCCCAAAGTCTGGGTGGCAATGCAAGTAGTTCCGAGAGGCGTTCATAAAAAGCAAGGGTTGTTCTGGCTGCCACCTTGGCTGTGGGAGTCAGCTCCGGACGTTCGCCATATTGGAGGCCGGTGCTGGGAAAATGAAAAAAAGGTGCTTTTAAGCCAGATTTGCCAGGAAAGCCCGCAGCCCCAAAGTCTGGGTGGCAATGCAAGTAGTTCCCAGAGGCGTTCATAAAAAGCAAGAGTTGTTCTGGCTGCCACCTTGGTCGTGGGAGTCAGCTCCGGACAGTCGGCATATTGGAGGCCGGTGCTGGGAAAAAGTGAAAAAAAGGTGCTTTTGAGGATAGAGGATAGAGTGGCCAGGAAAGCCCGCAGCCCCAAAGTCTGGGTGGTAATGCAAGTAGTTCCCAGAGACCTTGAAAACAAGCAAGACTTGGTCTTGCTGACGCCTTGGCTGTGGGAGTCAGCTCCGGACGTTCGGCATATTGGAGGCCGGTGCTGGGGACAAAGTGAAGAAAGGTGCTTTTGAGGATAGAGGATAGAGTGGCCAGGAAAACCCGCAGCCCCAAAGTCTGGGTGGCAATGCAAGTAGTTCCCAGAGACGTTCAAAACAAGCAGTAGGTCTTCTGGCTGCCACCTGAGTTGTGGAGTCAGCTCCTAATGTTTGGAATTTTTGGAGGCCGGTGCTGGGAAAAAAGTGAAAAAAAGGTGCTTTTGAGGATAGAGTGGCCAGGAAAGCCCGCAGCCCCAAAGTCTGGGTGGCAATGCAAGTAGTTCCCAGAGGCGTTCATAAAAAGCAAGAGTTGTTCTGGCTGCCACCTTGTTCGTGGGAGCCAGGCCAGGACGTTCGGCATATTGGAGGCCGGTGCTGGGGAAAAGTGAAAAAAAGGTGCTTTTGAGGATAGAGTGGCCAGGAAAGCCCGCAGCCCCAAAGTCTGGGTGGCAATGCAAGTAGTTCCCAGAGGCGTTCATAAAAAGCAAGGGTTGTTCTGGCTGCCACCTTGGCTGTGGGAGTCAGCTCCGGACGTTCGCCATATTGGAGGCCGGTGCTGGGAAAATGAAAAAAAGGTGCTTTTAAGCCAGATTTGCCAGGAAAGCCCGCAGCCCCAAAGTCTGGGTGGCAATGCAAGTAGTTCCCAGAGGCGTTCATAAAAAGCAAGAGTTGTTCTGGCTGCCACCTTGTTCGTGGGAGCCAGGCCAGGACGTTCGGCATATTGGAGGCCGGTGCTGGGGAAAAGTGAAAAAAAGGTGCTTTTGAGGATAGAGTGGCCAGGAAAGCCCGCAGCCCCAAAGTCTGGGTGGCAATGCAAGTAGTTCCCAGAGGCGTTCATAAAAAGCAAGAGTTGTTCTGGCTGCCACCTTGGTCGTGGGAGTCAGCTCCTGAAGTTCGGGATTTTTGGAGGCCAGTGCTGGGAAAAAGTGAAAAAAAGGTGCTTTTGAGGATAGAGGATAGAGTGGCCAGGAAAGCCCGCAGCCCCAAAGTCTGGGTGGCAATGCAAGTAGTTCCCAGAGACCTTGAAAACAAGCAAGACTTGGTCTTGCTGACGCCTTGGCTGTGGGAGTCAGCTCCGGACGTTCGGCATATTGGAGGCCGGTGCTGGGGAAAAGTGAAAAAAGGTGCTTTTGAGGATAGAGGATAGAGTGGCCAGGAAAGCCTGCAGCCCCAAAGTCTGGGTGGCAATGCAAGTAGTTCCCAGAGACGTTCAAAACAAGCAGGAGGTCTTCTGGCTGCCACCTGAGTTGTGGAGTCAGCTCCTAATGTTTGGAATTTCTGGAGGCCGGTGCTGGGAAAAAAGTGAAAAAAAGGTGCTTTTGAGGATAGAGTGGCCAGGAAAGCCCGCAGCCCCAAAGTCTGGGTGGCAATGCAAGTAGTTCCCAGAGGCGTTCATAAAAAGCAAGAGTTGTTCTGGCTGCCACCTTGTTCGTGGGAGCCAGGCCAGGACGTTCGGCATATTGGAGGCCGGTGCTGGGGAAAAGTGAAAAAAAGGTGCTTTTGAGGATAGAGTGGCCAGGAAAGCCCGCAGCCCCAAAGTCTGGGTGGCAATGCAAGTAGTTCCCAGAGGCGTTCATAAAAAGCAAGGGTTGTTCTGGCTGCCACCTTGGCTGTGGGAGTCAGCTCCGGACGTTCGCCATATTGGAGGCCGGTGCTGGGAAAATGAAAAAAAGGTGCTTTTAAGCCAGATTTGCCAGGAAAGCCCGCAGCCCCAAAGTCTGGGTGGCAATGCAAGTAGTTCCCAGAGGCGTTCATAAAAAGCAAGAGTTGTTCTGGCTGCCACCTTGGTCGTGGGAGTCAGCTCCGGACATTCGGCATATTGGAGGCCGGTGCTGGGAAAAACGTGAAAAAAAGGTGCTTTTGAGGATAGAGTGGCCAGGAAAGCCCGCAGCCCCAAAGTCTGGGTGGCAATGCAAGTAGTTCCCAGAGACCTTGAAAACAAGCAGTAGGTGTTCTGGCTGCCATCTGGGCTGTGGAGTCAGTTCAGGACGTTTGGAATTTTTATGGGCCGGTGCTGGAAAAAGGTTAAGAAAAAAGTTGCTTTTGAGGATAGAGTGGCCAGGAAAGCCCGCAGCCCCAAAGTCTGGGTGGCAATGCAAGTAGTTCCCAGAGACCTTGAAAACAAGCAAGACTTGGTCTTGCTGACGCCTTGGCTGTGGGAGTCAGCTCCGGACGTTCGGCATATTGGAGGCCGGTGCTGGGGAAAAGTGAAAAAAGGTGCTTTTGAGGATAGAGGATAGAGTGGCCAGGAAAGCCTGCAGCCCCAAAGTCTGGGTGGCAATGCAAGTAGTTCCCAGAGGCGTTCATAAAAAGCAAGAGTTGTTCTGGCTGCCACCTTGTTCGTGGGAGCCAGGCCAGGACGTTCGGCATATTGGAGGCCGGTGCTGGGGAAAAGTGAAAAAAAGGTGCTTTTGAGGATAGAGTGGCCAGGAAAGCCCGCAGCCCCAAAGTCTGGGTGGCAATGCAAGTAGTTCCCAGAGGCGTTCATAAAAAGCAAGGGTTGTTCTGGCTGCCACCTTGGCTGTGGGAGTCAGCTCCGGACGTTCGCCATATTGGAGGCCGGTGCTGGGAAAATGAAAAAAAGGTGCTTTTAAGCCAGATTTGCCAGGAAAGCCCGCAGCCCCAAAGTCTGGGTGGCAATGCAAGTAGTTCCCAGAGGCGTTCATAAAAAGCAAGAGTTGTTCTGGCTGCCACCTTGGTCGTGGGAGTCAGCTCCGGACGTTCGGCATATTGGAGGCCGGTGCTGGGAAAAAGTGAAAAAAAGGTGCTTTTGAGGATAGAGGATAGAGTGGCCAGGAAAGCCCGCAGCCCCAAAGTCTGGGTGGCAATGCAAGTAGTTCCCAGAGACCTTGAAAACAAGCAAGACTTGGTCTTGCTGACGCCTTGGCTGTGGGAGTCAGCTCCGGACGTTCGGCATATTGGAGGCCGGTGCTGGGGACAAAGTGAAAAAAGGTGCTTTTGAGGATAGAGGATAGAGTGGCCAGGAAAGCCCGCAGCCCCAAAGTCTGGGTGGCAATGCAAGTAGTTCCCAGAGACGTTCAAAACAAGCAGGAGGTCTTCTGGCTGCCACCTGAGTTGTGGAGTCAGCTCCTAATGTTTGGAATTTTTGGAGGCCGGTGCTGGGAAAAAAGTGAAAAAAAGGTGCTTTTGAGGATAGAGTGGCCAGGAAAGCCCGCAGCCCCAAAGTCTGGGTGGCAATGCAAGTAGTTCCCAGAGACGTTCAAAACAAGCAGGAGGTCTTCTGGCTGCCACCTGAGTTGTGGAGTCAGCTCCTAATGTTTGGAATTTTTGGAGGCCGGTGCTGGGAAAAAAGTGAAAAAAAGGTGCTTTTGAGGATAGAGTGGCCAGGAAAGCCCGCAGCCCCAAAGTCTGGGTGGCAATGCAAGTAGTTCCCAGAGGCGTTCATAAAAAGCAAGAGTTGTTCTGGCTGCCACCTTGTTCGTGGGAGCCAGGCCAGGACGTTCGGCATATTGGAGGCCGGTGCTGGGGAAAAGTGAAAAAAAGGTGCTTTTGAGGATAGAGTGGCCAGGAAAGCCCGCAGCCCCAAAGTCTGGGTGGCAATGCAAGTAGTTCCCAGAGGCGTTCATAAAAAGCAAGGGTTGTTCTGGCTGCCACCTTGGCTGTGGGAGTCAGCTCCGGACGTTCGCCATATTGGAGGCCGGTGCTGGGAAAATGAAAAAAAGGTGCTTTTAAGCCAGATTTGCCAGGAAAGCCCGCAGCCCCAAAGTCTGGGTGGCAATGCAAGTAGTTCCCAGAGGCGTTCATAAAAAGCAAGAGTTGTTCTGGCTGCCACCTTGTTCGTGGGAGCCAGGCCAGGACGTTCGGCATATTGGAGGCCGGTGCTGGGGAAAAGTGAAAAAAAGGTGCTTTTGAGGATAGAGTGGCCAGGAAAGCCCGCAGCCCCAAAGTCTGGGTGGCAATGCAAGTAGTTCCCAGAGGCGTTCATAAAAAGCAAGGGTTGTTCTGGCTGCCACCTTGGCTGTGGGAGTCAGCTCCGGACGTTCGCCATATTGGAGGCCGGTGCTGGGAAAATGAAAAAAAGGTGCTTTTAAGCCAGATTTGCCAGGAAAGCCCGCAGCCCCAAAGTCTGGGTGGCAATGCAAGTAGTTCCCAGAGGCGTTCATAAAAAGCAAGAGTTGTTCTGGCTGCCACCTTGTTCGTGGGAGCCAGGCCAGGACGTTCGGCATATTGGAGGCCGGTGCTGGGAAAAAGTGAAAAAAAGGTGCTTTTGAGGATAGAGTGGCCAGGAAAGCCCGCAGCCCCAAAGTCTGGGTGGCAATGCAAGTAGTTCCCAGAGGCGTTCATAAAAAGCAAGAGTTGTTCTGCTGCCACCTTGGTCGTGGGAGTCAGCTCCTGAAGTTCGGGATTTTTTGAGGCCAGTGCTGGGAAAAAGTAAAAAAAAGGTGCTTTTGAGGATAGAGGATAGAGTGGCCAGGAAAGCCCGCAGCCCCAAAGTCTGGGTGGCAATGCAAGTAGTTCCCAGAGACCTTGAAAACAAGCAAGACTTGGTCTTGCTGACGCCTTGGCTGTGGGAGTCAGCTCCGGACGTTCGGCATATTGGAGGCCGGTGCTGGGGAAAAGTGAAAAAAGGTGCTTTTGAGGATAGAGGATAGAGTGGCCAGGAAAGCCCGCAGCCCCAAAGTCTGGGTGGCAATGCAAGTAGTTCCCAGAGACGTTCAAAACAAGCAGGAGGTCTTCTGGCTGCCACCTGAGTTGTGGAGTCAGCTCCTAATGTTTGGAATTTCTGGAGGCCGGTGCTGGGAAAAAAGTGAAAAAAAGGTGCTTTTGAGGATAGAGTGGCCAGGAAAGCCCGCAGCCCCAAAGTCTGGGTGGCAATGCAAGTAGTTCCCAGAGGCGTTCATAAAAAGCAAGAGTTGTTCTGGCTGCCACCTTGTTCGTGGGAGCCAGGCCAGGACGTTCGGCATATTGGAGGCCGGTGCTGGGGAAAAGTGAAAAAAAGGTGCTTTTGAGGATAGAGTGGCCAGGAAAGCCCGCAGCCCCAAAGTCTGGGTGGCAATGCAAGTAGTTCCCAGAGGCGTTCATAAAAAGCAAGGGTTGTTCTGGCTGCCACCTTGGCTGTGGGAGTCAGCTCCGGACGTTCGCCATATTGGAGGCCGGTGCTGGGAAAATGAAAAAAAGGTGCTTTTAAGCCAGATTTGCCAGGAAAGCCCGCAGCCCCAAAGTCTGGGTGGCAATGCAAGTAGTTCCCAGAGGCGTTCATAAAAAGCAAGAGTTGTTCTGGCTGCCACCTGGATTGTGGGAGTCAGCTCCTAATGTTTGGAATTTTCGGAGGCCGGTGCTGGGAAAAACGTGAAAAAAAGGTGCTTTTGAGGATAGAGTGGCCAGGAAAGCCCGCAGCCCCAAAGTCTGGGTGGCAATGCAAGTAGTTCCCAGAGACGTTCAAAACAAGCAGGAGGTCTTCTGGCTGCCACCTGAGTTGTGGAGTCAGCTCCTAATGTTTGGAATTTTTGGAGGCCGGTGCTGGGAAAAAAGTGAAAAAAAGGTGCTTTTGAGGATAGAGTGGCCAGGAAAGCCCGCAGCCCCAAAGTCTGGGTGGCAATGCAAGTAGTTCCCAGAGGCGTTCATAAAAAGCAAGGGTTGTTCTGGCTGCCACCTTGGCTGTGGGAGTCAGCTCCGGACGTTCGCCATATTGGAGGCCGGTGCTGGGAAAATGAAAAAAAGGTGCTTTTAAGCCAGATTTGCCAGGAAAGCCCGCAGCCCCAAAGTCTGGGTGGCAATGCAAGTAGTTCCCAGAGGCGTTCATAAAAAGCAAGAGTTGTTCTGGCTGCCACCTTGTTCGTGGGAGCCAGGCCAGGACGTTCGGCATATTGGAGGCCGGTGCTGGGGAAAAGTGAAAAAAAGGTGCTTTTGAGGATAGAGTGGCCAGGAAAGCCCGCAGCCCCAAAGTCTGGGTGGCAATGCAAGTAGTTCCCAGAGGCGTTCATAAAAAGCAAGGGTTGTTCTGGCTGCCACCTTGGCTGTGGGAGTCAGCTCCGGACGTTCGCCATATTGGAGGCCGGTGCTGGGAAAATGAAAAAAAGGTGCTTTTAAGCCAGATTTGCCAGGAAAGCCCGCAGCCCCAAAGTCTGGGTGGCAATGCAAGTAGTTCCCAGAGGCGTTCATAAAAAGCAAGAGTTGTTCTGGCTGCCACCTTGTTCGTGGGAGCCAGGCCAGGACGTTCGGCATATTGGAGGCCGGTGCTGGGAAAAAGTGAAAAAAAGGTGCTTTTGAGGATAGAGTGGCCAGGAAAGCCCGCAGCCCCAAAGTCTGGGTGGCAATGCAAGTAGTTCCCAGAGGCGTTCATAAAAAGCAAGAGTTGTTCTGCTGCCACCTTGGTCGTGGGAGTCAGCTCCTGAAGTTCGGGATTTTTTGAGGCCAGTGCTGGGAAAAAGTAAAAAAAAGGTGCTTTTGAGGATAGAGGATAGAGTGGCCAGGAAAGCCCGCAGCCCCAAAGTCTGGGTGGCAATGCAAGTAGTTCCCAGAGACCTTGAAAACAAGCAAGACTTGGTCTTGCTGACGCCTTGGCTGTGGGAGTCAGCTCCGGACGTTCGGCATATTGGAGGCCGGTGCTGGGGAAAAGTGAAAAAAGGTGCTTTTGAGGATAGAGGATAGAGTGGCCAGGAAAGCCCGCAGCCCCAAAGTCTGGGTGGCAATGCAAGTAGTTCCCAGAGACGTTCAAAACAAGCAGGAGGTCTTCTGGCTGCCACCTGAGTTGTGGAGTCAGCTCCTAATGTTTGGAATTTCTGGAGGCCGGTGCTGGGAAAAAAGTGAAAAAAAGGTGCTTTTGAGGATAGAGTGGCCAGGAAAGCCCGCAGCCCCAAAGTCTGGGTGGCAATGCAAGTAGTTCCCAGAGGCGTTCATAAAAAGCAAGAGTTGTTCTGGCTGCCACCTTGTTCGTGGGAGCCAGGCCAGGACGTTCGGCATATTGGAGGCCGGTGCTGGGGAAAAGTGAAAAAAAGGTGCTTTTGAGGATAGAGTGGCCAGGAAAGCCCGCAGCCCCAAAGTCTGGGTGGCAATGCAAGTAGTTCCCAGAGGCGTTCATAAAAAGCAAGAGTTGTTCTGCTGCCACCTTGGTCGTGGGAGTCAGCTCCTGAAGTTCGGGATTTTTTGAGGCCAGTGCTGGGAAAAAGTAAAAAAAAGGTGCTTTTGAGGATAGAGGATAGAGTGGCCAGGAAAGCCCGCAGCCCCAAAGTCTGGGTGGCAATGCAAGTAGTTCCCAGAGACCTTGAAAACAAGCAAGACTTGGTCTTGCTGACGCCTTGGCTGTGGGAGTCAGCTCCGGACGTTCGGCATATTGGAGGCCGGTGCTGGGGAAAAGTGAAAAAAGGTGCTTTTGAGGATAGAGGATAGAGTGGCCAGGAAAGCCCGCAGCCCCAAAGTCTGGGTGGCAATGCAAGTAGTTCCCAGAGACGTTCAAAACAAGCAGTAGGTCTTCTGGCTGCCACCTGAGTTGTGGAGTCAGCTCCTAATGTTTGGAATTTTTGGAGGCCGGTGCTGGGAAAAAAGTGAAAAAAAGGTGCTTTTGAGGATAGAGTGGCCAGGAAAGCCCGCAGCCCCAAAGTCTGGGTGGCAATGCAAGTAGTTCCCAGAGGCGTTCATAAAAAGCAAGAGTTGTTCTGGCTGCCACCTTGTTCGTGGGAGCCAGGCCAGGACGTTCGGCATATTGGAGGCCGGTGCTGGGGAAAAGTGAAAAAAAGGTGCTTTTGAGGATAGAGTGGCCAGGAAAGCCCGCAGCCCCAAAGTCTGGGTGGCAATGCAAGTAGTTCCCAGAGGCGTTCATAAAAAGCAAGGGTTGTTCTGGCTGCCACCTTGGCTGTGGGAGTCAGCTCCGGACGTTCGCCATATTGGAGGCCGGTGCTGGGAAAATGAAAAAAAGGTGCTTTTAAGCCAGATTTGCCAGGAAAGCCCGCAGCCCCAAAGTCTGGGTGGCAATGCAAGTAGTTCCCAGAGGCGTTCATAAAAAGCAAGAGTTGTTCTGGCTGCCACCTTGTTCGTGGGAGCCAGGCCAGGACGTTCGGCATATTGGAGGCCGGTGCTGGGGAAAAGTGAAAAAAAGGTGCTTTTGAGGATAGAGTGGCCAGGAAAGCCCGCAGCCCCAAAGTCTGGGTGGCAATGCAAGTAGTTCCCAGAGGCGTTCATAAAAAGCAAGGGTTGTTCTGGCTGCCACCTTGGCTGTGGGAGTCAGCTCCGGACGTTCGCCATATTGGAGGCCGGTGCTGGGAAAATGAAAAAAAGGTGCTTTTAAGCCAGATTTGCCAGGAAAGCCCGCAGCCCCAAAGTCTGGGTGGCAATGCAAGTAGTTCCCAGAGGCGTTCATAAAAAGCAAGAGTTGTTCTGGCTGCCACCTTGTTCGTGGGAGCCAGGCCAGGACGTTCGGCATATTGGAGGCCGGTGCTGGGAAAAAGTGAAAAAAAGGTGCTTTTGAGGATAGAGTGGCCAGGAAAGCCCGCAGCCCCAAAGTCTGGGTGGCAATGCAAGTAGTTCCCAGAGGCGTTCATAAAAAGCAAGAGTTGTTCTGCTGCCACCTTGGTCGTGGGAGTCAGCTCCTGAAGTTCGGGATTTTTTGAGGCCAGTGCTGGGAAAAAGTAAAAAAAAGGTGCTTTTGAGGATAGAGGATAGAGTGGCCAGGAAAGCCCGCAGCCCCAAAGTCTGGGTGGCAATGCAAGTAGTTCCCAGAGACCTTGAAAACAAGCAAGACTTGGTCTTGCTGACGCCTTGGCTGTGGGAGTCAGCTCCGGACGTTCGGCATATTGGAGGCCGGTGCTGGGGAAAAGTGAAAAAAGGTGCTTTTGAGGATAGAGGATAGAGTGGCCAGGAAAGCCCGCAGCCCCAAAGTCTGGGTGGCAATGCAAGTAGTTCCCAGAGACGTTCAAAACAAGCAGGAGGTCTTCTGGCTGCCACCTGAGTTGTGGAGTCAGCTCCTAATGTTTGGAATTTCTGGAGGCCGGTGCTGGGAAAAAAGTGAAAAAAAGGTGCTTTTGAGGATAGAGTGGCCAGGAAAGCCCGCAGCCCCAAAGTCTGGGTGGCAATGCAAGTAGTTCCCAGAGGCGTTCATAAAAAGCAAGAGTTGTTCTGGCTGCCACCTTGTTCGTGGGAGCCAGGCCAGGACGTTCGGCATATTGGAGGCCGGTGCTGGGGAAAAGTGAAAAAAAGGTGCTTTTGAGGATAGAGTGGCCAGGAAAGCCCGCAGCCCCAAAGTCTGGGTGGCAATGCAAGTAGTTCCCAGAGGCGTTCATAAAAAGCAAGGGTTGTTCTGGCTGCCACCTTGGCTGTGGGAGTCAGCTCCGGACGTTCGCCATATTGGAGGCCGGTGCTGGGAAAATGAAAAAAAGGTGCTTTTAAGCCAGATTTGCCAGGAAAGCCCGCAGCCCCAAAGTCTGGGTGGCAATGCAAGTAGTTCCCAGAGGCGTTCATAAAAAGCAAGAGTTGTTCTGGCTGCCACCTTGTTCGTGGGAGCCAGGCCAGGACGTTCGGCATATTGGAGGCCGGTGCTGGGGAAAAGTGAAAAAAAGGTGCTTTTGAGGATAGAGTGGCCAGGAAAGCCCGCAGCCCCAAAGTCTGGGTGGCAATGCAAGTAGTTCCCAGAGGCGTTCATAAAAAGCAAGGGTTGTTCTGGCTGCCACCTTGGCTGTGGGAGTCAGCTCCGGACGTTCGCCATATTGGAGGCCGGTGCTGGGAAAATGAAAAAAAGGTGCTTTTAAGCCAGATTTGCCAGGAAAGCCCGCAGCCCCAAAGTCTGGGTGGCAATGCAAGTAGTTCCCAGAGGCGTTCATAAAAAGCAAGAGTTGTTCTGGCTGCCACCTTGTTCGTGGGAGCCAGGCCAGGACGTTCGGCATATTGGAGGCCGGTGCTGGGAAAAAGTGAAAAAAAGGTGCTTTTGAGGATAGAGTGGCCAGGAAAGCCCGCAGCCCCAAAGTCTGGGTGGCAATGCAAGTAGTTCCCAGAGGCGTTCATAAAAAGCAAGAGTTGTTCTGCTGCCACCTTGGTCGTGGGAGTCAGCTCCTGAAGTTCGGGATTTTTTGAGGCCAGTGCTGGGAAAAAGTAAAAAAAAGGTGCTTTTGAGGATAGAGGATAGAGTGGCCAGGAAAGCCCGCAGCCCCAAAGTCTGGGTGGCAATGCAAGTAGTTCCCAGAGACCTTGAAAACAAGCAAGACTTGGTCTTGCTGACGCCTTGGCTGTGGGAGTCAGCTCCGGACGTTCGGCATATTGGAGGCCGGTGCTGGGGAAAAGTGAAAAAAGGTGCTTTTGAGGATAGAGGATAGAGTGGCCAGGAAAGCCCGCAGCCCCAAAGTCTGGGTGGCAATGCAAGTAGTTCCCAGAGACGTTCAAAACAAGCAGGAGGTCTTCTGGCTGCCACCTGAGTTGTGGAGTCAGCTCCTAATGTTTGGAATTTCTGGAGGCCGGTGCTGGGAAAAAAGTGAAAAAAAGGTGCTTTTGAGGATAGAGTGGCCAGGAAAGCCCGCAGCCCCAAAGTCTGGGTGGCAATGCAAGTAGTTCCCAGAGGCGTTCATAAAAAGCAAGAGTTGTTCTGGCTGCCACCTTGTTCGTGGGAGCCAGGCCAGGACGTTCGGCATATTGGAGGCCGGTGCTGGGGAAAAGTGAAAAAAAGGTGCTTTTGAGGATAGAGTGGCCAGGAAAGCCCGCAGCCCCAAAGTCTGGGTGGCAATGCAAGTAGTTCCCAGAGGCGTTCATAAAAAGCAAGAGTTGTTCTGCTGCCACCTTGGTCGTGGGAGTCAGCTCCTGAAGTTCGGGATTTTTTGAGGCCAGTGCTGGGAAAAAGTAAAAAAAAGGTGCTTTTGAGGATAGAGGATAGAGTGGCCAGGAAAGCCCGCAGCCCCAAAGTCTGGGTGGCAATGCAAGTAGTTCCCAGAGACCTTGAAAACAAGCAAGACTTGGTCTTGCTGACGCCTTGGCTGTGGGAGTCAGCTCCGGACGTTCGGCATATTGGAGGCCGGTGCTGGGGAAAAGTGAAAAAAGGTGCTTTTGAGGATAGAGGATAGAGTGGCCAGGAAAGCCCGCAGCCCCAAAGTCTGGGTGGCAATGCAAGTAGTTCCCAGAGACGTTCAAAACAAGCAGTAGGTCTTCTGGCTGCCACCTGAGTTGTGGAGTCAGCTCCTAATGTTTGGAATTTTTGGAGGCCGGTGCTGGGAAAAAAGTGAAAAAAAGGTGCTTTTGAGGATAGAGTGGCCAGGAAAGCCCGCAGCCCCAAAGTCTGGGTGGCAATGCAAGTAGTTCCCAGAGGCGTTCATAAAAAGCAAGAGTTGTTCTGGCTGCCACCTTGTTCGTGGGAGCCAGGCCAGGACGTTCGGCATATTGGAGGCCGGTGCTGGGGAAAAGTGAAAAAAAGGTGCTTTTGAGGATAGGGTGGCCAGGAAAGCCCGCAGCCCCAAAGTCTGGGTGGCAATGCAAGTAGTTCCCAGAGGCGTTCATAAAAAGCAAGGGTTGTTCTGGCTGCCACCTTGGCTGTGGGAGTCAGCTCCGGACGTTCGCCATATTGGAGGCCGGTGCTGGGAAAATGAAAAAAAGGTGCTTTTAAGCCAGATTTGCCAGGAAAGCCCGCAGCCCCAAAGTCTGGGTGGCAATGCAAGTAGTTCCCAGAGGCGTTCATAAAAAGCAAGAGTTGTTCTGGCTGCCACCTTGGTCGTGGGAGTCAGCTCCGGACATTCGGCATATTGGAGGCCGGTGCTGGGAAAAAGTGAAAAAAAGGTGCTTTTGAGGATAGAGTGGCCAGGAAAGCCCGCAGCCCCAAAGTCTGGGTGGCAATGCAAGTAGTTCCCAGAGACCTTGAAAACAAGCAGTAGGTGTTCTGGCTGCCATCTGGGCTGTGGAGTCAGTTCAGGACGTTTGGAATTTTTATGGGCCGGTGCTGGAAAAAGGTTAAGAAAAAACGTGATTTTGAGGATAGAGTGGCCAGGAAAGCCCGCAGCCCCAAAGTCTGGGTGGCAATGCAAGTAGTTCCCAGAGACCTTGAAAACAAGCAAGACTTGGTCTTGCTGACGCCTTGGCTGTGGGAGTCAGCTCCGGACGTTCGCCATATTGGAGGCCGGTGCTGGGGAAAAGTGAAAAAAGGTGCTTTTGAAGATAGAGGATAGAGTGGCCAGGAAAGCCCGCAGCCCCAAAGTCTGGGTGGCAATGCAAGTAGTTCCCAGAGGCGTTCATAAAAAGCAAGAGTTGTTCTGGCTGCCACCTTGTTCGTGGGAGCCAGGCCAGGACGTTCGGCATATTGGAGGCCGGTGCTGGGGAAAAGTGAAAAAAAGGTGCTTTTGAGGATAGAGTGGCCAGGAAAGCCCGCAGCCCCAAAGTCTGGGTGGCAATGCAAGTAGTTCCCAGAGGCGTTCATAAAAAGCAAGGGTTGTTCTGGCTGCCACCTTGGCTGTGGGAGTCAGCTCCGGACGTTCGCCATATTGGAGGCCGGTGCTGGGAAAATGAAAAAAAGGTGCTTTTAAGCCAGATTTGCCAGGAAAGCCCGCAGCCCCAAAGTCTGGGTGGCAATGCAAGTAGTTCCCAGAGGCGTTCATAAAAAGCAAGAGTTGTTCTGGCTGCCACCTTGGTCGTGGGAGTCAGCTCCGGACGTTCGGCATATTGGAGGCCGGTGCTGGGAAAAAGTGAAAAAAAGGTGCTTTTGAGGATAGAGGATAGAGTGGCCAGGAAAGCCCGCAGCCCCAAAGTCTGGGTGGCAATGCAAGTAGTTCCCAGAGACCTTGAAAACAAGCAAGACTTGGTCTTGCTGACGCCTTGGCTGTGGGAGTCAGCTCCGGACGTTCGGCATATTGGAGGCCGGTGCTGGGGACAAAGTGAAAAAAGGTGCTTTTGAGGATAGAGGATAGAGTGGCCAGGAAAGCCCGCAGCCCCAAAGTCTGGGTGGCAATGCAAGTAGTTCCCAGAGACGTTCAAAACAAGCAGTAGGTCTTCTGGCTGCCACCTGAGTTGTGGAGTCAGCTCCTAATGTTTGGAATTTTTGGAGGCCGGTGCTGGGAAAAAAGTGAAAAAAAGGTGCTTTTGAGGATAGAGTGGCCAGGAAAGCCCGCAGCCCCAAAGTCTGGGTGGCAATGCAAGTAGTTCCCAGAGACGTTCAAAACAAGCAGGAGGTCTTCTGGCTGCCACCTGAGTTGTGGAGTCAGCTCCTAATGTTTGGAATTTTTGGAGGCCGGTGCTGGGAAAAAAGTGAAAAAAAGGTGCTTTTGAGGATAGAGTGGCCAGGAAAGCCCGCAGCCCCAAAGTCTGGGTGGCAATGCAAGTAGTTCCCAGAGGCGTTCATAAAAAGCAAGAGTTGTTCTGGCTGCCACCTTGTTCGTGGGAGCCAGGCCAGGACGTTCGGCATATTGGAGGCCGGTGCTGGGGAAAAGTGAAAAAAAGGTGCTTTTGAGGATAGAGTGGCCAGGAAAGCCCGCAGCCCCAAAGTCTGGGTGGCAATGCAAGTAGTTCCCAGAGGCGTTCATAAAAAGCAAGGGTTGTTCTGGCTGCCACCTTGGCTGTGGGAGTCAGCTCCGGACGTTCGCCATATTGGAGGCCGGTGCTGGGAAAATGAAAAAAAGGTGCTTTTAAGCCAGATTTGCCAGGAAAGCCCGCAGCCCCAAAGTCTGGGTGGCAATGCAAGTAGTTCCCAGAGGCGTTCATAAAAAGCAAGAGTTGTTCTGGCTGCCACCTTGTTCGTGGGAGCCAGGCCAGGACGTTCGGCATATTGGAGGCCGGTGCTGGGAAAAAGTGAAAAAAAGGTGCTTTTGAGGATAGAGTGGCCAGGAAAGCCCGCAGCCCCAAAGTCTGGGTGGCAATGCAAGTAGTTCCCAGAGGCGTTCATAAAAAGCAAGAGTTGTTCTGCTGCCACCTTGGTCGTGGGAGTCAGCTCCTGAAGTTCGGGATTTTTTGAGGCCAGTGCTGGGAAAAAGTAAAAAAAAGGTGCTTTTGAGGATAGAGGATAGAGTGGCCAGGAAAGCCCGCAGCCCCAAAGTCTGGGTGGCAATGCAAGTAGTTCCCAGAGACCTTGAAAACAAGCAAGACTTGGTCTTGCTGACGCCTTGGCTGTGGGAGTCAGCTCCGGACGTTCGGCATATTGGAGGCCGGTGCTGGGGAAAAGTGAAAAAAGGTGCTTTTGAGGATAGAGGATAGAGTGGCCAGGAAAGCCCGCAGCCCCAAAGTCTGGGTGGCAATGCAAGTAGTTCCCAGAGACGTTCAAAACAAGCAGGAGGTCTTCTGGCTGCCACCTGAGTTGTGGAGTCAGCTCCTAATGTTTGGAATTTCTGGAGGCCGGTGCTGGGAAAAAAGTGAAAAAAAGGTGCTTTTGAGGATAGAGTGGCCAGGAAAGCCCGCAGCCCCAAAGTCTGGGTGGCAATGCAAGTAGTTCCCAGAGGCGTTCATAAAAAGCAAGAGTTGTTCTGGCTGCCACCTTGTTCGTGGGAGCCAGGCCAGGACGTTCGGCATATTGGAGGCCGGTGCTGGGGAAAAGTGAAAAAAAGGTGCTTTTGAGGATAGAGTGGCCAGGAAAGCCCGCAGCCCCAAAGTCTGGGTGGCAATGCAAGTAGTTCCCAGAGGCGTTCATAAAAAGCAAGGGTTGTTTTGGCTGCCACCTTGGCTGTGGGAGTCAGCTCCGGACGTTCGCCATATTGGAGGCCGGTGCTGGGAAAATGAAAAAAAGGTGCTTTTAAGCCAGATTTGCCAGGAAAGCCCGCAGCCCCAAAGTCTGGGTGGCAATGCAAGTAGTTCCCAGAGGCGTTCATAAAAAGCAAGAGTTGTTCTGGCTGCCACCTTGGTCGTGGGAGTCAGCTCCGGACGTTCGGCATATTGGAGGCCGGTGCTGGGAAAAAGTGAAAAAAAGGTGCTTTTGAGGATAGAGTGGCCAGGAAAGCCCGCAGCCCCAAAGTCTGGGTGGCAATGCAAGTAGTTCCCAGAGGCGTTCATAAAAAGCAAGAGTTGTTCTGCTGCCACCTTGGTCGTGGGAGTCAGCTCCTGAAGTTCGGGATTTTTTGAGGCCAGTGCTGGGAAAAAGTGAAAAAAAGGTGCTTTTGAGGATAGAGGATAGAGTGGCCAGGAAAGCCCGCAGCCCCAAAGTCTGGGTGGCAATGCAAGTAGTTCCCAGAGACCTTGAAAACAAGCAAGACTTGGTCTTGCTGACGCCTTGGCTGTGGGAGTCAGCTCCGGACGTTCGGCATATTGGAGGCCGGTGCTGGGGAAAAGTGAAAAAAGGTGCTTTTGAGGATAGAGGATAGAGTGGCCAGGAAAGCCCGCAGCCCCAAAGTCTGGGTGGCAATGCAAGTAGTTCCCAGAGACGTTCAAAACAAGCAGTAGGTCTTCTGGCTGCCACCTGAGTTGTGGAGTCAGCTCCTAATGTTTGGAATTTTTGGAGGCCGGTGCTGGGAAAAAAGTGAAAAAAAGGTGCTTTTGAGGATAGAGTGGCCAGGAAAGCCCGCAGCCCCAAAGTCTGGGTGGCAATGCAAGTAGTTCCCAGAGGCGTTCATAAAAAGCAAGAGTTGTTCTGGCTGCCACCTTGTTCGTGGGAGCCAGGCCAGGACGTTCGGCATATTGGAGGCCGGTGCTGGGGAAAAGTGAAAAAAAGGTGCTTTTGAGGATAGGGTGGCCAGGAAAGCCCGCAGCCCCAAAGTCTGGGTGGCAATGCAAGTAGTTCCCAGAGGCGTTCATAAAAAGCAAGGGTTGTTCTGGCTGCCACCTTGGCTGTGGGAGTCAGCTCCGGACGTTCGCCATATTGGAGGCCGGTGCTGGGAAAATGAAAAAAAGGTGCTTTTAAGCCAGATTTGCCAGGAAAGCCCGCAGCCCCAAAGTCTGGGTGGCAATGCAAGTAGTTCCCAGAGGCGTTCATAAAAAGCAAGAGTTGTTCTGGCTGCCACCTTGGTCGTGGGAGTCAGCTCCGGACATTCGGCATATTGGAGGCCGGTGCTGGGAAAAAGTGAAAAAAAGGTGCTTTTGAGGATAGAGTGGCCAGGAAAGCCCGCAGCCCCAAAGTCTGGGTGGCAATGCAAGTAGTTCCCAGAGACATTGAAAACAAGCAGTAGGTGTTCTGGCTGCCATCTGGGCTGTGGAGTCAGTTCAGGACGTTTGGAATTTTTATGGGCCGGTGCTGGAAAAAGGTTAAGAAAAAACGTGATTTTGAGGATAGAGTGGCCAGGAAAGCCCGCAGCCCCAAAGTCTGGGTGGCAATGCAAGTAGTTCCCAGAGACCTTGAAAACAAGCAAGACTTGGTCTTGCTGACGCCTTGGCTGTGGGAGTCAGCTCCGGACGTTCGCCATATTGGAGGCCGGTGCTGGGGAAAAGTGAAAAAAGGTGCTTTTGAAGATAGAGGATAGAGTGGCCAGGAAAGCCCGCAGCCCCAAAGTCTGGGTGGCAATGCAAGTAGTTCCCAGAGGCGTTCATAAAAAGCAAGAGTTGTTCTGGCTGCCACCTTGTTCGTGGGAGCCAGGCCAGGACGTTCGGCATATTGGAGGCCGGTGCTGGGGAAAAGTGAAAAAAAGGTGCTTTTGAGGATAGAGTGGCCAGGAAAGCCCGCAGCCCCAAAGTCTGGGTGGCAATGCAAGTAGTTCCCAGAGGCGTTCATAAAAAGCAAGGGTTGTTCTGGCTGCCACCTTGGCTGTGGGAGTCAGCTCCTGACGTTCGCCATATTGGAGGCCGGTGCTGGGAAAATGAAAAAAAGGTGCTTTTAAGCCAGATTTGCCAGGAAAGCCCGCAGCCCCAAAGTCTGGGTGGCAATGCAAGTAGTTCCCAGAGGCGTTCATAAAAAGCAAGAGTTGTTCTGGCTGCCACCTTGGTCGTGGGAGTCAGCTCCGGACGTTCGGCATATTGGAGGCCGGTGCTGGGAAAAAGTGAAAAAAAGGTGCTTTTGAGGATAGAGGATAGAGTGGCCAGGAAAGCCCGCAGCCCCAAAGTCTGGGTGGCAATGCAAGTAGTTCCCAGAGACCTTGAAAACAAGCAAGACTTGGTCTTGCTGACGCCTTGGCTGTGGGAGTCAGCTCCGGACGTTCGGCATATTGGAGGCCGGTGCTGGGGACAAAGTGAAAAAAGGTGCTTTTGAGGATAGAGGATAGAGTGGCCAGGAAAGCCCGCAGCCCCAAAGTCTGGGTGGCAATGCAAGTAGTTCCCAGAGACGTTCAAAACAAGCAGTAGGTCTTCTGGCTGCCACCTGAGTTGTGGAGTCAGCTCCTAATGTTTGGAATTTTTGGAGGCCGGTGCTGGGAAAAAAGTGAAAAAAAGGTGCTTTTGAGGATAGAGTGGCCAGGAAAGCCCGCAGCCCCAAAGTCTGGGTGGCAATGCAAGTAGTTCCCAGAGACGTTCAAAACAAGCAGGAGGTCTTCTGGCTGCCACCTGAGTTGTGGAGTCAGCTCCTAATGTTTGGAATTTTTGGAGGCCGGTGCTGGGAAAAAAGTGAAAAAAAGGTGCTTTTGAGGATAGAGTGGCCAGGAAAGCCCGCAGCCCCAAAGTCTGGGTGGCAATGCAAGTAGTTCCCAGAGGCGTTCATAAAAAGCAAGAGTTGTTCTGGCTGCCACCTTGTTCGTGGGAGCCAGGCCAGGACGTTCGGCATATTGGAGGCCGGTGCTGGGGAAAAGTGAAAAAAAGGTGCTTTTGAGGATAGAGTGGCCAGGAAAGCCCGCAGCCCCAAAGTCTGGGTGGCAATGCAAGTAGTTCCCAGAGGCGTTCATAAAAAGCAAGGGTTGTTCTGGCTGCCACCTTGGCTGTGGGAGTCAGCTCCGGACGTTCGCCATATTGGAGGCCGGTGCTGGGAAAATGAAAAAAAGGTGCTTTTAAGCCAGATTTGCCAGGAAAGCCCGCAGCCCCAAAGTCTGGGTGGCAATGCAAGTAGTTCCCAGAGGCGTTCATAAAAAGCAAGAGTTGTTCTGGCTGCCACCTTGTTCGTGGGAGCCAGGCCAGGACGTTCGGCATATTGGAGGCCGGTGCTGGGAAAAAGTGAAAAAAAGGTGCTTTTGAGGATAGAGTGGCCAGGAAAGCCCGCAGCCCCAAAGTCTGGGTGGCAATGCAAGTAGTTCCCAGAGGCGTTCATAAAAAGCAAGAGTTGTTCTGCTGCCACCTTGGTCGTGGGAGTCAGCTCCTGAAGTTCGGGATTTTTTGAGGCCAGTGCTGGGAAAAAGTAAAAAAAAGGTGCTTTTGAGGATAGAGGATAGAGTGGCCAGGAAAGCCCGCAGCCCCAAAGTCTGGGTGGCAATGCAAGTAGTTCCCAGAGACCTTGAAAACAAGCAAGACTTGGTCTTGCTGACGCCTTGGCTGTGGGAGTCAGCTCCGGACGTTCGGCATATTGGAGGCCGGTGCTGGGGAAAAGTGAAAAAAGGTGCTTTTGAGGATAGAGGATAGAGTGGCCAGGAAAGCCCGCAGCCCCAAAGTCTGGGTGGCAATGCAAGTAGTTCCCAGAGACGTTCAAAACAAGCAGGAGGTCTTCTGGCTGCCACCTGAGTTGTGGAGTCAGCTCCTAATGTTTGGAATTTCTGGAGGCCGGTGCTGGGAAAAAAGTGAAAAAAAGGTGCTTTTGAGGATAGAGTGGCCAGGAAAGCCCGCAGCCCCAAAGTCTGGGTGGCAATGCAAGTAGTTCCCAGAGGCGTTCATAAAAAGCAAGAGTTGTTCTGGCTGCCACCTTGTTCGTGGGAGCCAGGCCAGGACGTTCGGCATATTGGAGGCCGGTGCTGGGGAAAAGTGAAAAAAAGGTGCTTTTGAGGATAGAGTGGCCAGGAAAGCCCGCAGCCCCAAAGTCTGGGTGGCAATGCAAGTAGTTCCCAGAGGCGTTCATAAAAAGCAAGGGTTGTTTTGGCTGCCACCTTGGCTGTGGGAGTCAGCTCCGGACGTTCGCCATATTGGAGGCCGGTGCTGGGAAAATGAAAAAAAGGTGCTTTTAAGCCAGATTTGCCAGGAAAGCCCGCAGCCCCAAAGTCTGGGTGGCAATGCAAGTAGTTCCCAGAGGCGTTCATAAAAAGCAAGAGTTGTTCTGGCTGCCACCTTGGTCGTGGGAGTCAGCTCCGGACGTTCGGCATATTGGAGGCCGGTGCTGGGAAAAAGTGAAAAAAAGGTGCTTTTGAGGATAGAGTGGCCAGGAAAGCCCGCAGCCCCAAAGTCTGGGTGGCAATGCAAGTAGTTCCCAGAGGCGTTCATAAAAAGCAAGAGTTGTTCTGCTGCCACCTTGGTCGTGGGAGTCAGCTCCTGAAGTTCGGGATTTTTTGAGGCCAGTGCTGGGAAAAAGTGAAAAAAAGGTGCTTTTGAGGATAGAGGATAGAGTGGCCAGGAAAGCCCGCAGCCCCAAAGTCTGGGTGGCAATGCAAGTAGTTCCCAGAGACCTTGAAAACAAGCAAGACTTGGTCTTGCTGACGCCTTGGCTGTGGGAGTCAGCTCCGGACGTTCGGCATATTGGAGGCCGGTGCTGGGGAAAAGTGAAAAAAGGTGCTTTTGAGGATAGAGGATAGAGTGGCCAGGAAAGCCCGCAGCCCCAAAGTCTGGGTGGCAATGCAAGTAGTTCCCAGAGACGTTCAAAACAAGCAGTAGGTCTTCTGGCTGCCACCTGAGTTGTGGAGTCAGCTCCTAATGTTTGGAATTTTTGGAGGCCGGTGCTGGGAAAAAAGTGAAAAAAAGGTGCTTTTGAGGATAGAGTGGCCAGGAAAGCCCGCAGCCCCAAAGTCTGGGTGGCAATGCAAGTAGTTCCCAGAGGCGTTCATAAAAAGCAAGAGTTGTTCTGGCTGCCACCTTGTTCGTGGGAGCCAGGCCAGGACGTTCGGCATATTGGAGGCCGGTGCTGGGGAAAAGTGAAAAAAAGGTGCTTTTGAGGATAGGGTGGCCAGGAAAGCCCGCAGCCCCAAAGTCTGGGTGGCAATGCAAGTAGTTCCCAGAGGCGTTCATAAAAAGCAAGGGTTGTTCTGGCTGCCACCTTGGCTGTGGGAGTCAGCTCCGGACGTTCGCCATATTGGAGGCCGGTGCTGGGAAAATGAAAAAAAGGTGCTTTTAAGCCAGATTTGCCAGGAAAGCCCGCAGCCCCAAAGTCTGGGTGGCAATGCAAGTAGTTCCCAGAGGCGTTCATAAAAAGCAAGAGTTGTTCTGGCTGCCACCTTGGTCGTGGGAGTCAGCTCCGGACATTCGGCATATTGGAGGCCGGTGCTGGGAAAAAGTGAAAAAAAGGTGCTTTTGAGGATAGAGTGGCCAGGAAAGCCCGCAGCCCCAAAGTCTGGGTGGCAATGCAAGTAGTTCCCAGAGACATTGAAAACAAGCAGTAGGTGTTCTGGCTGCCATCTGGGCTGTGGAGTCAGTTCAGGACGTTTGGAATTTTTATGGGCCGGTGCTGGAAAAAGGTTAAGAAAAAACGTGATTTTGAGGATAGAGTGGCCAGGAAAGCCCGCAGCCCCAAAGTCTGGGTGGCAATGCAAGTAGTTCCCAGAGACCTTGAAAACAAGCAAGACTTGGTCTTGCTGACGCCTTGGCTGTGGGAGTCAGCTCCGGACGTTCGCCATATTGGAGGCCGGTGCTGGGGAAAAGTGAAAAAAGGTGCTTTTGAAGATAGAGGATAGAGTGGCCAGGAAAGCCCGCAGCCCCAAAGTCTGGGTGGCAATGCAAGTAGTTCCCAGAGGCGTTCATAAAAAGCAAGAGTTGTTCTGGCTGCCACCTTGTTCGTGGGAGCCAGGCCAGGACGTTCGGCATATTGGAGGCCGGTGCTGGGGAAAAGTGAAAAAAAGGTGCTTTTGAGGATAGAGTGGCCAGGAAAGCCCGCAGCCCCAAAGTCTGGGTGGCAATGCAAGTAGTTCCCAGAGGCGTTCATAAAAAGCAAGGGTTGTTCTGGCTGCCACCTTGGCTGTGGGAGTCAGCTCCGGACGTTCGCCATATTGGAGGCCGGTGCTGGGAAAATGAAAAAAAGGTGCTTTTAAGCCAGATTTGCCAGGAAAGCCCGCAGCCCCAAAGTCTGGGTGGCAATGCAAGTAGTTCCCAGAGGCGTTCATAAAAAGCAAGAGTTGTTCTGGCTGCCACCTTGGTCGTGGGAGTCAGCTCCGGACAGTCGGCATATTGGAGGCCGGTGCTGGGAAAAAGTGAAAAAAAGGTGCTTTTGAGGATAGAGGATAGAGTGGCCAGGAAAGCCCGCAGCCCCAAAGTCTGGGTGGCAATGCAAGTAGTTCCCAGAGACCTTGAAAACAAGCAAGACTTGGTCTTGCTGACGCCTTGGCTGTGGGAGTCAGCTCCGGACGTTCGGCATATTGGAGGCCGGTGCTGGGGACAAAGTGAAAAAAGGTGCTTTTGAGGATAGAGGATAGAGTGGCCAGGAAAGCCCGCAGCCCCAAAGTCTGGGTGGCAATGCAAGTAGTTCCCAGAGACGTTCAAAACAAGCAGTAGGTCTTCTGGCTGCCACCTGAGTTGTGGAGTCAGCTCCTAATGTTTGGAATTTTTGGAGGCCGGTGCTGGGAAAAAAGTGAAAAAAAGGTGCTTTTGAGGATAGAGTGGCCAGGAAAGCCCGCAGCCCCAAAGTCTGGGTGGCAATGCAAGTAGTTCCCAGAGGCGTTCATAAAAAGCAAGAGTTGTTCTGGCTGCCACCTTGTTCGTGGGAGTCAGCTCCGGACAGTCGGCATATTGGAGGCCGGTGCTGGGAAAAAGTGAAAAAAAGGTGCTTTTGAGGATAGAGGATAGAGTGGCCAGGAAAGCCCGCAGCCCCAAAGTCTGGGTGGCAATGCAAGTAGTTCCCAGAGACCTTGAAAACAAGCAAGACTTGGTCTTGCTGACGCCTTGGCTGTGGGAGTCAGCTCCGGACGTTCGGCATATTGGAGGCCGGTGCTGGGGACAAAGTGAAAAAAGGTGCTTTTGAGGATAGAGGATAGAGTGGCCAGGAAAGCCCGCAGCCCCAAAGTCTGGGTGGCAATGCAAGTAGTTCCCAGAGGCGTTCATAAAAAGCAAGAGTTGTTCTGGCTGCCACCTTGGTCGTGGGAGTCAGCTCCGGACATTCGGCATATTGGAGGCCGGTGCTGGGAAAAAGTGAAAAAAAGGTGCTTTTGAGGATAGAGTGGCCAGGAAAGCCCGCAGCCCCAAAGTCTGGGTGGCAATGCAAGTAGTTCCCAGAGACCTTGAAAACAAGCAGTAGGTGTTCTGGCTGCCACCTGGCCTGTGGAGTCAGTTCAGGACGTTTGGAATTTTTATGGGCCGGTGCTGGAAAAAGGTTAAGAAAAAAGTTGCTTTTGAGGATAGAGTGGCCAGGAAAGCCCGCAGCCCCAAAGTCTGGGTGGCAATGCAAGTAGTTCCCAGAGACCTTGAAAACAAGCAAGACTTGGTCTTGCTGACGCCTTGGCTGTGGGAGTCAGCTCCGGACGTTCGCCATATTGGAGGCCGGTGCTGGGGAAAAGTGAAAAAAGGTGCTTTTGAAGATAGAGGATAGAGTGGCCAGGAAAGCCCGCAGCCCCAAAGTCTGGGTGGCAATGCAAGTAGTTCCCAGAGGCGTTCATAAAAAGCAAGAGTTGTTCTGGCTGCCACCTTGTTCGTGGGAGCCAGGCCAGGACGTTCGGCATATTGGAGGCCGGTGCTGGGGAAAAGTGAAAAAAAGGTGCTTTTGAGGATAGAGTGGCCAGGAAAGCCCGCAGCCCCAAAGTCTGGGTGGCAATGCAAGTAGTTCCCAGAGGCGTTCATAAAAAGCAAGGGTTGTTCTGGCTGCCACCTTGGCTGTGGGAGTCAGCTCCGGACGTTCGCCATATTGGAGGCCGGTGCTGGGAAAATGAAAAAAAGGTGCTTTTAAGCCAGATTTGCCAGGAAAGCCCGCAGCCCCAAAGTCTGGGTGGCAATGCAAGTAGTTCCCAGAGGCGTTCATAAAAAGCAAGAGTTGTTCTGGCTGCCACCTTGGTCGTGGGAGTCAGCTCCGGACAGTCGGCATATTGGAGGCCGGTGCTGGGAAAAAGTGAAAAAAAGGTGCTTTTGAGGATAGAGGATAGAGTGGCCAGGAAAGCCCGCAGCCCCAAAGTCTGGGTGGCAATGCAAGTAGTTCCCAGAGACCTTGAAAACAAGCAAGACTTGGTCTTGCTGACGCCTTGGCTGTGGGAGTCAGCTCCGGACGTTCGGCATATTGGAGGCCGGTGCTGGGGACAAAGTGAAAAAAGGTGCTTTTGAGGATAGAGGATAGAGTGGCCAGGAAAGCCCGCAGCCCCAAAGTCTGGGTGGCAATGCAAGTAGTTCCCAGAGACGTTCAAAACAAGCAGGAGGTCTTCTGGCTGCCACCTGAGTTGTGGAGTCAGCTCCTAATGTTTGGAATTTTTGGAGGCCGGTGCTGGGAAAAAAGTGAAAAAAAGGTGCTTTTGAGGATAGAGTGGCCAGGAAAGCCCGCAGCCCCAAAGTCTGGGTGGCAATGCAAGTAGTTCCCAGAGGCGTTCATAAAAAGCAAGAGTTGTTCTGGCTGCCACCTTGTTCGTGGGAGCCAGGCCAGGACGTTCGGCATATTGGAGGCCGGTGCTGGGGAAAAGTGAAAAAAAGGTGCTTTTGAGGATAGGGTGGCCAGGAAAGCCCGCAGCCCCAAAGTCTGGGTGGCAATGCAAGTAGTTCCCAGAGGCGTTCATAAAAAGCAAGGGTTGTTCTGGCTGCCACCTTGGCTGTGGGAGTCAGCTCCGGACGTTCGCCATATTGGAGGCCGGTGCTGGGAAAATGAAAAAAAGGTGCTTTTAAGCCAGATTTGCCAGGAAAGCCCGCAGCCCCAAAGTCTGGGTGGCAATGCAAGTAGTTCCCAGAGGCGTTCATAAAAAGCAAGAGTTGTTCTGGCTGCCACCTTGGTCGTGGGAGTCAGCTCCGGACATTCGGCATATTGGAGGCCGGTGCTGGGAAAAAGTGAAAAAAAGGTGCTTTTGAGGATAGAGTGGCCAGGAAAGCCCGCAGCCCCAAAGTCTGGGTGGCAATGCAAGTAGTTCCCAGAGACATTGAAAACAAGCAGTAGGTGTTCTGGCTGCCATCTGGGCTGTGGAGTCAGTTCAGGACGTTTGGAATTTTTATGGGCCGGTGCTGGAAAAAGGTTAAGAAAAAACGTGATTTTGAGGATAGAGTGGCCAGGAAAGCCCGCAGCCCCAAAGTCTGGGTGGCAATGCAAGTAGTTCCCAGAGACCTTGAAAACAAGCAAGACTTGGTCTTGCTGACGCCTTGGCTGTGGGAGTCAGCTCCGGACGTTCGCCATATTGGAGGCCGGTGCTGGGGAAAAGTGAAAAAAGGTGCTTTTGAAGATAGAGGATAGAGTGGCCAGGAAAGCCCGCAGCCCCAAAGTCTGGGTGGCAATGCAAGTAGTTCCCAGAGGCGTTCATAAAAAGCAAGAGTTGTTCTGGCTGCCACCTTGTTCGTGGGAGCCAGGCCAGGACGTTCGGCATATTGGAGGCCGGTGCTGGGGAAAAGTGAAAAAAAGGTGCTTTTGAGGATAGAGTGGCCAGGAAAGCCCGCAGCCCCAAAGTCTGGGTGGCAATGCAAGTAGTTCCCAGAGGCGTTCATAAAAAGCAAGGGTTGTTCTGGCTGCCACCTTGGCTGTGGGAGTCAGCTCCGGACGTTCGCCATATTGGAGGCCGGTGCTGGGAAAATGAAAAAAAGGTGCTTTTAAGCCAGATTTGCCAGGAAAGCCCGCAGCCCCAAAGTCTGGGTGGCAATGCAAGTAGTTCCCAGAGGCGTTCATAAAAAGCAAGAGTTGTTCTGGCTGCCACCTTGGTCGTGGGAGTCAGCTCCGGACGTTCGGCATATTGGAGGCCGGTGCTGGGAAAAAGTGAAAAAAAGGTGCTTTTGAGGATAGAGGATAGAGTGGCCAGGAAAGCCCGCAGCCCCAAAGTCTGGGTGGCAATGCAAGTAGTTCCCAGAGACCTTGAAAACAAGCAAGACTTGGTCTTGCTGACGCCTTGGCTGTGGGAGTCAGCTCCGGACGTTCGGCATATTGGAGGCCGGTGCTGGGGACAAAGTGAAAAAAGGTGCTTTTGAGGATAGAGGATAGAGTGGCCAGGAAAGCCCGCAGCCCCAAAGTCTGGGTGGCAATGCAAGTAGTTCCCAGAGACGTTCAAAACAAGCAGTAGGTCTTCTGGCTGCCACCTGAGTTGTGGAGTCAGCTCCTAATGTTTGGAATTTTTGGAGGCCGGTGCTGGGAAAAAAGTGAAAAAAAGGTGCTTTTGAGGATAGAGTGGCCAGGAAAGCCCGCAGCCCCAAAGTCTGGGTGGCAATGCAAGTAGTTCCCAGAGACGTTCAAAACAAGCAGGAGGTCTTCTGGCTGCCACCTGAGTTGTGGAGTCAGCTCCTAATGTTTGGAATTTTTGGAGGCCGGTGCTGGGAAAAAAGTGAAAAAAAGGTGCTTTTGAGGATAGAGTGGCCAGGAAAGCCCGCAGCCCCAAAGTCTGGGTGGCAATGCAAGTAGTTCCCAGAGGCGTTCATAAAAAGCAAGAGTTGTTCTGGCTGCCACCTTGTTCGTGGGAGCCAGGCCAGGACGTTCGGCATATTGGAGGCCGGTGCTGGGGAAAAGTGAAAAAAAGGTGCTTTTGAGGATAGAGTGGCCAGGAAAGCCCGCAGCCCCAAAGTCTGGGTGGCAATGCAAGTAGTTCCCAGAGGCGTTCATAAAAAGCAAGGGTTGTTCTGGCTGCCACCTTGGCTGTGGGAGTCAGCTCCGGACGTTCGCCATATTGGAGGCCGGTGCTGGGAAAATGAAAAAAAGGTGCTTTTAAGCCAGATTTGCCAGGAAAGCCCGCAGCCCCAAAGTCTGGGTGGCAATGCAAGTAGTTCCCAGAGGCGTTCATAAAAAGCAAGAGTTGTTCTGGCTGCCACCTTGTTCGTGGGAGCCAGGCCAGGACGTTCGGCATATTGGAGGCCGGTGCTGGGAAAAAGTGAAAAAAAGGTGCTTTTGAGGATAGAGTGGCCAGGAAAGCCCGCAGCCCCAAAGTCTGGGTGGCAATGCAAGTAGTTCCCAGAGGCGTTCATAAAAAGCAAGAGTTGTTCTGCTGCCACCTTGGTCGTGGGAGTCAGCTCCTGAAGTTCGGGATTTTTTGAGGCCAGTGCTGGGAAAAAGTAAAAAAAAGGTGCTTTTGAGGATAGAGGATAGAGTGGCCAGGAAAGCCCGCAGCCCCAAAGTCTGGGTGGCAATGCAAGTAGTTCCCAGAGACCTTGAAAACAAGCAAGACTTGGTCTTGCTGACGCCTTGGCTGTGGGAGTCAGCTCCGGACGTTCGGCATATTGGAGGCCGGTGCTGGGGAAAAGTGAAAAAAGGTGCTTTTGAGGATAGAGGATAGAGTGGCCAGGAAAGCCCGCAGCCCCAAAGTCTGGGTGGCAATGCAAGTAGTTCCCAGAGACGTTCAAAACAAGCAGGAGGTCTTCTGGCTGCCACCTGAGTTGTGGAGTCAGCTCCTAATGTTTGGAATTTCTGGAGGCCGGTGCTGGGAAAAAAGTGAAAAAAAGGTGCTTTTGAGGATAGAGTGGCCAGGAAAGCCCGCAGCCCCAAAGTCTGGGTGGCAATGCAAGTAGTTCCCAGAGGCGTTCATAAAAAGCAAGAGTTGTTCTGGCTGCCACCTTGTTCGTGGGAGCCAGGCCAGGACGTTCGGCATATTGGAGGCCGGTGCTGGGGAAAAGTGAAAAAAAGGTGCTTTTGAGGATAGAGTGGCCAGGAAAGCCCGCAGCCCCAAAGTCTGGGTGGCAATGCAAGTAGTTCCCAGAGGCGTTCATAAAAAGCAAGGGTTGTTTTGGCTGCCACCTTGGCTGTGGGAGTCAGCTCCGGACGTTCGCCATATTGGAGGCCGGTGCTGGGAAAATGAAAAAAAGGTGCTTTTAAGCCAGATTTGCCAGGAAAGCCCGCAGCCCCAAAGTCTGGGTGGCAATGCAAGTAGTTCCCAGAGGCGTTCATAAAAAGCAAGAGTTGTTCTGGCTGCCACCTTGGTCGTGGGAGTCAGCTCCGGACGTTCGGCATATTGGAGGCCGGTGCTGGGAAAAAGTGAAAAAAAGGTGCTTTTGAGGATAGAGTGGCCAGGAAAGCCCGCAGCCCCAAAGTCTGGGTGGCAATGCAAGTAGTTCCCAGAGGCGTTCATAAAAAGCAAGAGTTGTTCTGCTGCCACCTTGGTCGTGGGAGTCAGCTCCTGAAGTTCGGGATTTTTTGAGGCCAGTGCTGGGAAAAAGTGAAAAAAAGGTGCTTTTGAGGATAGAGGATAGAGTGGCCAGGAAAGCCCGCAGCCCCAAAGTCTGGGTGGCAATGCAAGTAGTTCCCAGAGACCTTGAAAACAAGCAAGACTTGGTCTTGCTGACGCCTTGGCTGTGGGAGTCAGCTCCGGACGTTCGGCATATTGGAGGCCGGTGCTGGGGAAAAGTGAAAAAAGGTGCTTTTGAGGATAGAGGATAGAGTGGCCAGGAAAGCCCGCAGCCCCAAAGTCTGGGTGGCAATGCAAGTAGTTCCCAGAGACGTTCAAAACAAGCAGTAGGTCTTCTGGCTGCCACCTGAGTTGTGGAGTCAGCTCCTAATGTTTGGAATTTTTGGAGGCCGGTGCTGGGAAAAAAGTGAAAAAAAGGTGCTTTTGAGGATAGAGTGGCCAGGAAAGCCCGCAGCCCCAAAGTCTGGGTGGCAATGCAAGTAGTTCCCAGAGGCGTTCATAAAAAGCAAGAGTTGTTCTGGCTGCCACCTTGTTCGTGGGAGCCAGGCCAGGACGTTCGGCATATTGGAGGCCGGTGCTGGGGAAAAGTGAAAAAAAGGTGCTTTTGAGGATAGGGTGGCCAGGAAAGCCCGCAGCCCCAAAGTCTGGGTGGCAATGCAAGTAGTTCCCAGAGGCGTTCATAAAAAGCAAGGGTTGTTCTGGCTGCCACCTTGGCTGTGGGAGTCAGCTCCGGACGTTCGCCATATTGGAGGCCGGTGCTGGGAAAATGAAAAAAAGGTGCTTTTAAGCCAGATTTGCCAGGAAAGCCCGCAGCCCCAAAGTCTGGGTGGCAATGCAAGTAGTTCCCAGAGGCGTTCATAAAAAGCAAGAGTTGTTCTGGCTGCCACCTTGGTCGTGGGAGTCAGCTCCGGACATTCGGCATATTGGAGGCCGGTGCTGGGAAAAAGTGAAAAAAAGGTGCTTTTGAGGATAGAGTGGCCAGGAAAGCCCGCAGCCCCAAAGTCTGGGTGGCAATGCAAGTAGTTCCCAGAGACATTGAAAACAAGCAGTAGGTGTTCTGGCTGCCATCTGGGCTGTGGAGTCAGTTCAGGACGTTTGGAATTTTTATGGGCCGGTGCTGGAAAAAGGTTAAGAAAAAACGTGATTTTGAGGATAGAGTGGCCAGGAAAGCCCGCAGCCCCAAAGTCTGGGTGGCAATGCAAGTAGTTCCCAGAGACCTTGAAAACAAGCAAGACTTGGTCTTGCTGACGCCTTGGCTGTGGGAGTCAGCTCCGGACGTTCGCCATATTGGAGGCCGGTGCTGGGGAAAAGTGAAAAAAGGTGCTTTTGAAGATAGAGGATAGAGTGGCCAGGAAAGCCCGCAGCCCCAAAGTCTGGGTGGCAATGCAAGTAGTTCCCAGAGGCGTTCATAAAAAGCAAGAGTTGTTCTGGCTGCCACCTTGTTCGTGGGAGCCAGGCCAGGACGTTCGGCATATTGGAGGCCGGTGCTGGGGAAAAGTGAAAAAAAGGTGCTTTTGAGGATAGAGTGGCCAGGAAAGCCCGCAGCCCCAAAGTCTGGGTGGCAATGCAAGTAGTTCCCAGAGGCGTTCATAAAAAGCAAGGGTTGTTCTGGCTGCCACCTTGGCTGTGGGAGTCAGCTCCGGACGTTCGCCATATTGGAGGCCGGTGCTGGGAAAATGAAAAAAAGGTGCTTTTAAGCCAGATTTGCCAGGAAAGCCCGCAGCCCCAAAGTCTGGGTGGCAATGCAAGTAGTTCCCAGAGGCGTTCATAAAAAGCAAGAGTTGTTCTGGCTGCCACCTTGGTCGTGGGAGTCAGCTCCGGACGTTCGGCATATTGGAGGCCGGTGCTGGGAAAAAGTGAAAAAAAGGTGCTTTTGAGGATAGAGGATAGAGTGGCCAGGAAAGCCCGCAGCCCCAAAGTCTGGGTGGCAATGCAAGTAGTTCCCAGAGACCTTGAAAACAAGCAAGACTTGGTCTTGCTGACGCCTTGGCTGTGGGAGTCAGCTCCGGACGTTCGGCATATTGGAGGCCGGTGCTGGGGACAAAGTGAAAAAAGGTGCTTTTGAGGATAGAGGATAGAGTGGCCAGGAAAGCCCGCAGCCCCAAAGTCTGGGTGGCAATGCAAGTAGTTCCCAGAGACGTTCAAAACAAGCAGTAGGTCTTCTGGCTGCCACCTGAGTTGTGGAGTCAGCTCCTAATGTTTGGAATTTTTGGAGGCCGGTGCTGGGAAAAAAGTGAAAAAAAGGTGCTTTTGAGGATAGAGTGGCCAGGAAAGCCCGCAGCCCCAAAGTCTGGGTGGCAATGCAAGTAGTTCCCAGAGACGTTCAAAACAAGCAGGAGGTCTTCTGGCTGCCACCTGAGTTGTGGAGTCAGCTCCTAATGTTTGGAATTTTTGGAGGCCGGTGCTGGGAAAAAAGTGAAAAAAAGGTGCTTTTGAGGATAGAGTGGCCAGGAAAGCCCGCAGCCCCAAAGTCTGGGTGGCAATGCAAGTAGTTCCCAGAGGCGTTCATAAAAAGCAAGAGTTGTTCTGGCTGCCACCTTGTTCGTGGGAGCCAGGCCAGGACGTTCGGCATATTGGAGGCCGGTGCTGGGGAAAAGTGAAAAAAAGGTGCTTTTGAGGATAGAGTGGCCAGGAAAGCCCGCAGCCCCAAAGTCTGGGTGGCAATGCAAGTAGTTCCCAGAGGCGTTCATAAAAAGCAAGGGTTGTTCTGGCTGCCACCTTGGCTGTGGGAGTCAGCTCCGGACGTTCGCCATATTGGAGGCCGGTGCTGGGAAAATGAAAAAAAGGTGCTTTTAAGCCAGATTTGCCAGGAAAGCCCGCAGCCCCAAAGTCTGGGTGGCAATGCAAGTAGTTCCCAGAGGCGTTCATAAAAAGCAAGAGTTGTTCTGGCTGCCACCTTGTTCGTGGGAGCCAGGCCAGGACGTTCGGCATATTGGAGGCCGGTGCTGGGAAAAAGTGAAAAAAAGGTGCTTTTGAGGATAGAGTGGCCAGGAAAGCCCGCAGCCCCAAAGTCTGGGTGGCAATGCAAGTAGTTCCCAGAGGCGTTCATAAAAAGCAAGAGTTGTTCTGCTGCCACCTTGGTCGTGGGAGTCAGCTCCTGAAGTTCGGGATTTTTTGAGGCCAGTGCTGGGAAAAAGTAAAAAAAAGGTGCTTTTGAGGATAGAGGATAGAGTGGCCAGGAAAGCCCGCAGCCCCAAAGTCTGGGTGGCAATGCAAGTAGTTCCCAGAGACCTTGAAAACAAGCAAGACTTGGTCTTGCTGACGCCTTGGCTGTGGGAGTCAGCTCCGGACGTTCGGCATATTGGAGGCCGGTGCTGGGGAAAAGTGAAAAAAGGTGCTTTTGAGGATAGAGGATAGAGTGGCCAGGAAAGCCCGCAGCCCCAAAGTCTGGGTGGCAATGCAAGTAGTTCCCAGAGACGTTCAAAACAAGCAGGAGGTCTTCTGGCTGCCACCTGAGTTGTGGAGTCAGCTCCTAATGTTTGGAATTTCTGGAGGCCGGTGCTGGGAAAAAAGTGAAAAAAAGGTGCTTTTGAGGATAGAGTGGCCAGGAAAGCCCGCAGCCCCAAAGTCTGGGTGGCAATGCAAGTAGTTCCCAGAGGCGTTCATAAAAAGCAAGAGTTGTTCTGGCTGCCACCTTGTTCGTGGGAGCCAGGCCAGGACGTTCGGCATATTGGAGGCCGGTGCTGGGGAAAAGTGAAAAAAAGGTGCTTTTGAGGATAGAGTGGCCAGGAAAGCCCGCAGCCCCAAAGTCTGGGTGGCAATGCAAGTAGTTCCCAGAGGCGTTCATAAAAAGCAAGGGTTGTTTTGGCTGCCACCTTGGCTGTGGGAGTCAGCTCCGGACGTTCGCCATATTGGAGGCCGGTGCTGGGAAAATGAAAAAAAGGTGCTTTTAAGCCAGATTTGCCAGGAAAGCCCGCAGCCCCAAAGTCTGGGTGGCAATGCAAGTAGTTCCCAGAGGCGTTCATAAAAAGCAAGAGTTGTTCTGGCTGCCACCTTGGTCGTGGGAGTCAGCTCCGGACGTTCGGCATATTGGAGGCCGGTGCTGGGAAAAAGTGAAAAAAAGGTGCTTTTGAGGATAGAGTGGCCAGGAAAGCCCGCAGCCCCAAAGTCTGGGTGGCAATGCAAGTAGTTCCCAGAGGCGTTCATAAAAAGCAAGAGTTGTTCTGCTGCCACCTTGGTCGTGGGAGTCAGCTCCTGAAGTTCGGGATTTTTTGAGGCCAGTGCTGGGAAAAAGTGAAAAAAAGGTGCTTTTGAGGATAGAGGATAGAGTGGCCAGGAAAGCCCGCAGCCCCAAAGTCTGGGTGGCAATGCAAGTAGTTCCCAGAGACCTTGAAAACAAGCAAGACTTGGTCTTGCTGACGCCTTGGCTGTGGGAGTCAGCTCCGGACGTTCGGCATATTGGAGGCCGGTGCTGGGGAAAAGTGAAAAAAGGTGCTTTTGAGGATAGAGGATAGAGTGGCCAGGAAAGCCCGCAGCCCCAAAGTCTGGGTGGCAATGCAAGTAGTTCCCAGAGACGTTCAAAACAAGCAGTAGGTCTTCTGGCTGCCACCTGAGTTGTGGAGTCAGCTCCTAATGTTTGGAATTTTTGGAGGCCGGTGCTGGGAAAAAAGTGAAAAAAAGGTGCTTTTGAGGATAGAGTGGCCAGGAAAGCCCGCAGCCCCAAAGTCTGGGTGGCAATGCAAGTAGTTCCCAGAGGCGTTCATAAAAAGCAAGAGTTGTTCTGGCTGCCACCTTGTTCGTGGGAGCCAGGCCAGGACGTTCGGCATATTGGAGGCCGGTGCTGGGGAAAAGTGAAAAAAAGGTGCTTTTGAGGATAGGGTGGCCAGGAAAGCCCGCAGCCCCAAAGTCTGGGTGGCAATGCAAGTAGTTCCCAGAGGCGTTCATAAAAAGCAAGGGTTGTTCTGGCTGCCACCTTGGCTGTGGGAGTCAGCTCCGGACGTTCGCCATATTGGAGGCCGGTGCTGGGAAAATGAAAAAAAGGTGCTTTTAAGCCAGATTTGCCAGGAAAGCCCGCAGCCCCAAAGTCTGGGTGGCAATGCAAGTAGTTCCCAGAGGCGTTCATAAAAAGCAAGAGTTGTTCTGGCTGCCACCTTGGTCGTGGGAGTCAGCTCCGGACATTCGGCATATTGGAGGCCGGTGCTGGGAAAAAGTGAAAAAAAGGTGCTTTTGAGGATAGAGTGGCCAGGAAAGCCCGCAGCCCCAAAGTCTGGGTGGCAATGCAAGTAGTTCCCAGAGACATTGAAAACAAGCAGTAGGTGTTCTGGCTGCCATCTGGGCTGTGGAGTCAGTTCAGGACGTTTGGAATTTTTATGGGCCGGTGCTGGAAAAAGGTTAAGAAAAAACGTGATTTTGAGGATAGAGTGGCCAGGAAAGCCCGCAGCCCCAAAGTCTGGGTGGCAATGCAAGTAGTTCCCAGAGACCTTGAAAACAAGCAAGACTTGGTCTTGCTGACGCCTTGGCTGTGGGAGTCAGCTCCGGACGTTCGCCATATTGGAGGCCGGTGCTGGGGAAAAGTGAAAAAAGGTGCTTTTGAAGATAGAGGATAGAGTGGCCAGGAAAGCCCGCAGCCCCAAAGTCTGGGTGGCAATGCAAGTAGTTCCCAGAGGCGTTCATAAAAAGCAAGAGTTGTTCTGGCTGCCACCTTGTTCGTGGGAGCCAGGCCAGGACGTTCGGCATATTGGAGGCCGGTGCTGGGGAAAAGTGAAAAAAAGGTGCTTTTGAGGATAGAGTGGCCAGGAAAGCCCGCAGCCCCAAAGTCTGGGTGGCAATGCAAGTAGTTCCCAGAGGCGTTCATAAAAAGCAAGGGTTGTTCTGGCTGCCACCTTGGCTGTGGGAGTCAGCTCCGGACGTTCGCCATATTGGAGGCCGGTGCTGGGAAAATGAAAAAAAGGTGCTTTTAAGCCAGATTTGCCAGGAAAGCCCGCAGCCCCAAAGTCTGGGTGGCAATGCAAGTAGTTCCCAGAGGCGTTCATAAAAAGCAAGAGTTGTTCTGGCTGCCACCTTGGTCGTGGGAGTCAGCTCCGGACAGTCGGCATATTGGAGGCCGGTGCTGGGAAAAAGTGAAAAAAAGGTGCTTTTGAGGATAGAGGATAGAGTGGCCAGGAAAGCCCGCAGCCCCAAAGTCTGGGTGGCAATGCAAGTAGTTCCCAGAGACCTTGAAAACAAGCAAGACTTGGTCTTGCTGACGCCTTGGCTGTGGGAGTCAGCTCCGGACGTTCGGCATATTGGAGGCCGGTGCTGGGGACAAAGTGAAAAAAGGTGCTTTTGAGGATAGAGGATAGAGTGGCCAGGAAAGCCCGCAGCCCCAAAGTCTGGGTGGCAATGCAAGTAGTTCCCAGAGACGTTCAAAACAAGCAGTAGGTCTTCTGGCTGCCACCTGAGTTGTGGAGTCAGCTCCTAATGTTTGGAATTTTTGGAGGCCGGTGCTGGGAAAAAAGTGAAAAAAAGGTGCTTTTGAGGATAGAGTGGCCAGGAAAGCCCGCAGCCCCAAAGTCTGGGTGGCAATGCAAGTAGTTCCCAGAGGCGTTCATAAAAAGCAAGAGTTGTTCTGGCTGCCACCTTGTTCGTGGGAGCCAGGCCAGGACGTTCGGCATATTGGAGGCCGGTGCTGGGGAAAAGTGAAAAAAAGGTGCTTTTGAGGATAGGGTGGCCAGGAAAGCCCGCAGCCCCAAAGTCTGGGTGGCAATGCAAGTAGTTCCCAGAGGCGTTCATAAAAAGCAAGGGTTGTTCTGGCTGCCACCTTGGCTGTGGGAGTCAGCTCCGGACGTTCGCCATATTGGAGGCCGGTGCTGGGAAAATGAAAAAAAGGTGCTTTTAAGCCAGATTTGCCAGGAAAGCCCGCAGCCCCAAAGTCTGGGTGGCAATGCAAGTAGTTCCCAGAGGCGTTCATAAAAAGCAAGAGTTGTTCTGGCTGCCACCTTGGTCGTGGGAGTCAGCTCCGGACATTCGGCATATTGGAGGCCGGTGCTGGGAAAAAGTGAAAAAAAGGTGCTTTTGAGGATAGAGTGGCCAGGAAAGCCCGCAGCCCCAAAGTCTGGGTGGCAATGCAAGTAGTTCCCAGAGACATTGAAAACAAGCAGTAGGTGTTCTGGCTGCCATCTGGGCTGTGGAGTCAGTTCAGGACGTTTGGAATTTTTATGGGCCGGTGCTGGAAAAAGGTTAAGAAAAAACGTGATTTTGAGGATAGAGTGGCCAGGAAAGCCCGCAGCCCCAAAGTCTGGGTGGCAATGCAAGTAGTTCCCAGAGACCTTGAAAACAAGCAAGACTTGGTCTTGCTGACGCCTTGGCTGTGGGAGTCAGCTCCGGACGTTCGCCATATTGGAGGCCGGTGCTGGGGAAAAGTGAAAAAAGGTGCTTTTGAAGATAGAGGATAGAGTGGCCAGGAAAGCCCGCAGCCCCAAAGTCTGGGTGGCAATGCAAGTAGTTCCCAGAGGCGTTCATAAAAAGCAAGAGTTGTTCTGGCTGCCACCTTGTTCGTGGGAGCCAGGCCAGGACGTTCGGCATATTGGAGGCCGGTGCTGGGGAAAAGTGAAAAAAAGGTGCTTTTGAGGATAGAGTGGCCAGGAAAGCCCGCAGCCCCAAAGTCTGGGTGGCAATGCAAGTAGTTCCCAGAGGCGTTCATAAAAAGCAAGGGTTGTTCTGGCTGCCACCTTGGCTGTGGGAGTCAGCTCCGGACGTTCGCCATATTGGAGGCCGGTGCTGGGAAAATGAAAAAAAGGTGCTTTTAAGCCAGATTTGCCAGGAAAGCCCGCAGCCCCAAAGTCTGGGTGGCAATGCAAGTAGTTCCCAGAGGCGTTCATAAAAAGCAAGAGTTGTTCTGGCTGCCACCTTGGTCGTGGGAGTCAGCTCCGGACAGTCGGCATATTGGAGGCCGGTGCTGGGAAAAAGTGAAAAAAAGGTGCTTTTGAGGATAGAGGATAGAGTGGCCAGGAAAGCCCGCAGCCCCAAAGTCTGGGTGGCAATGCAAGTAGTTCCCAGAGACCTTGAAAACAAGCAAGACTTGGTCTTGCTGACGCCTTGGCTGTGGGAGTCAGCTCCGGACGTTCGGCATATTGGAGGCCGGTGCTGGGGACAAAGTGAAAAAAGGTGCTTTTGAGGATAGAGGATAGAGTGGCCAGGAAAGCCCGCAGCCCCAAAGTCTGGGTGGCAATGCAAGTAGTTCCCAGAGACGTTCAAAACAAGCAGTAGGTCTTCTGGCTGCCACCTGAGTTGTGGAGTCAGCTCCTAATGTTTGGAATTTTTGGAGGCCGGTGCTGGGAAAAAAGTGAAAAAAAGGTGCTTTTGAGGATAGAGTGGCCAGGAAAGCCCGCAGCCCCAAAGTCTGGGTGGCAATGCAAGTAGTTCCCAGAGGCGTTCATAAAAAGCAAGAGTTGTTCTGGCTGCCACCTTGTTCGTGGGAGTCAGCTCCGGACAGTCGGCATATTGGAGGCCGGTGCTGGGAAAAAGTGAAAAAAAGGTGCTTTTGAGGATAGAGGATAGAGTGGCCAGGAAAGCCCGCAGCCCCAAAGTCTGGGTGGCAATGCAAGTAGTTCCCAGAGACCTTGAAAACAAGCAAGACTTGGTCTTGCTGACGCCTTGGCTGTGGGAGTCAGCTCCGGACGTTCGGCATATTGGAGGCCGGTGCTGGGGACAAAGTGAAAAAAGGTGCTTTTGAGGATAGAGGATAGAGTGGCCAGGAAAGCCCGCAGCCCCAAAGTCTGGGTGGCAATGCAAGTAGTTCCCAGAGGCGTTCATAAAAAGCAAGAGTTGTTCTGGCTGCCACCTTGGTCGTGGGAGTCAGCTCCGGACATTCGGCATATTGGAGGCCGGTGCTGGGAAAAAGTGAAAAAAAGGTGCTTTTGAGGATAGAGTGGCCAGGAAAGCCCGCAGCCCCAAAGTCTGGGTGGCAATGCAAGTAGTTCCCAGAGACCTTGAAAACAAGCAGTAGGTGTTCTGGCTGCCACCTGGCCTGTGGAGTCAGTTCAGGACGTTTGGAATTTTTATGGGCCGGTGCTGGAAAAAGGTTAAGAAAAAAGTTGCTTTTGAGGATAGAGTGGCCAGGAAAGCCCGCAGCCCCAAAGTCTGGGTGGCAATGCAAGTAGTTCCCAGAGACCTTGAAAACAAGCAAGACTTGGTCTTGCTGACGCCTTGGCTGTGGGAGTCAGCTCCGGACGTTCGCCATATTGGAGGCCGGTGCTGGGGAAAAGTGAAAAAAGGTGCTTTTGAAGATAGAGGATAGAGTGGCCAGGAAAGCCCGCAGCCCCAAAGTCTGGGTGGCAATGCAAGTAGTTCCCAGAGGCGTTCATAAAAAGCAAGAGTTGTTCTGGCTGCCACCTTGTTCGTGGGAGCCAGGCCAGGACGTTCGGCATATTGGAGGCCGGTGCTGGGGAAAAGTGAAAAAAAGGTGCTTTTGAGGATAGAGTGGCCAGGAAAGCCCGCAGCCCCAAAGTCTGGGTGGCAATGCAAGTAGTTCCCAGAGGCGTTCATAAAAAGCAAGGGTTGTTCTGGCTGCCACCTTGGCTGTGGGAGTCAGCTCCGGACGTTCGCCATATTGGAGGCCGGTGCTGGGAAAATGAAAAAAAGGTGCTTTTAAGCCAGATTTGCCAGGAAAGCCCGCAGCCCCAAAGTCTGGGTGGCAATGCAAGTAGTTCCCAGAGGCGTTCATAAAAAGCAAGAGTTGTTCTGGCTGCCACCTTGGTCGTGGGAGTCAGCTCCGGACAGTCGGCATATTGGAGGCCGGTGCTGGGAAAAAGTGAAAAAAAGGTGCTTTTGAGGATAGAGGATAGAGTGGCCAGGAAAGCCCGCAGCCCCAAAGTCTGGGTGGCAATGCAAGTAGTTCCCAGAGACCTTGAAAACAAGCAAGACTTGGTCTTGCTGACGCCTTGGCTGTGGGAGTCAGCTCCGGACGTTCGCCATATTGGAGGCCGGTGCTGGGGAAAAGTGAAAAAAGGTGCTTTTGAAGATAGAGGATAGAGTGGCCAGGAAAGCCCGCAGCCCCAAAGTCTGGGTGGCAATGCAAGTAGTTCCCAGAGGCGTTCATAAAAAGCAAGAGTTGTTCTGGCTGCCACCTTGTTCGTGGGAGCCAGGCCAGGACGTTCGGCATATTGGAGGCCGGTGCTGGGGAAAAGTGAAAAAAAGGTGCTTTTGAGGATAGAGTGGCCAGGAAAGCCCGCAGCCCCAAAGTCTGGGTGGCAATGCAAGTAGTTCCCAGAGGCGTTCATAAAAAGCAAGGGTTGTTCTGGCTGCCACCTTGGCTGTGGGAGTCAGCTCCGGACGTTCGCCATATTGGAGGCCGGTGCTGGGAAAATGAAAAAAAGGTGCTTTTAAGCCAGATTTGCCAGGAAAGCCCGCAGCCCCAAAGTCTGGGTGGCAATGCAAGTAGTTCCCAGAGGCGTTCATAAAAAGCAAGAGTTGTTCTGGCTGCCACCTTGGTCGTGGGAGTCAGCTCCGGACAGTCGGCATATTGGAGGCCGGTGCTGGGAAAAAGTGAAAAAAAGGTGCTTTTGAGGATAGAGGATAGAGTGGCCAGGAAAGCCCGCAGCCCCAAAGTCTGGGTGGCAATGCAAGTAGTTCCCAGAGACCTTGAAAACAAGCAAGACTTGGTCTTGCTGACGCCTTGGCTGTGGGAGTCAGCTCCGGACGTTCGGCATATTGGAGGCCGGTGCTGGGGACAAAGTGAAAAAAGGTGCTTTTGAGGATAGAGGATAGAGTGGCCAGGAAAGCCCGCAGCCCCAAAGTCTGGGTGGCAATGCAAGTAGTTCCCAGAGACGTTCAAAACAAGCAGTAGGTCTTCTGGCTGCCACCTGAGTTGTGGAGTCAGCTCCTAATGTTTGGAATTTTTGGAGGCCGGTGCTGGGAAAAAAGTGAAAAAAAGGTGCTTTTGAGGATAGAGTGGCCAGGAAAGCCCGCAGCCCCAAAGTCTGGGTGGCAATGCAAGTAGTTCCCAGAGGCGTTCATAAAAAGCAAGAGTTGTTCTGGCTGCCACCTTGTTCGTGGGAGCCAGGCCAGGACGTTCGGCATATTGGAGGCCGGTGCTGGGGAAAAGTGAAAAAAAGGTGCTTTTGAGGATAGGGTGGCCAGGAAAGCCCGCAGCCCCAAAGTCTGGGTGGCAATGCAAGTAGTTCCCAGAGGCGTTCATAAAAAGCAAGGGTTGTTCTGGCTGCCACCTTGGCTGTGGGAGTCAGCTCCGGACGTTCGCCATATTGGAGGCCGGTGCTGGGAAAATGAAAAAAAGGTGCTTTTAAGCCAGATTTGCCAGGAAAGCCCGCAGCCCCAAAGTCTGGGTGGCAATGCAAGTAGTTCCCAGAGGCGTTCATAAAAAGCAAGAGTTGTTCTGGCTGCCACCTTGGTCGTGGGAGTCAGCTCCGGACATTCGGCATATTGGAGGCCGGTGCTGGGAAAAAGTGAAAAAAAGGTGCTTTTGAGGATAGAGTGGCCAGGAAAGCCCGCAGCCCCAAAGTCTGGGTGGCAATGCAAGTAGTTCCCAGAGACATTGAAAACAAGCAGTAGGTGTTCTGGCTGCCATCTGGGCTGTGGAGTCAGTTCAGGACGTTTGGAATTTTTATGGGCCGGTGCTGGAAAAAGGTTAAGAAAAAACGTGATTTTGAGGATAGAGTGGCCAGGAAAGCCCGCAGCCCCAAAGTCTGGGTGGCAATGCAAGTAGTTCCCAGAGACCTTGAAAACAAGCAAGACTTGGTCTTGCTGACGCCTTGGCTGTGGGAGTCAGCTCCGGACGTTCGCCATATTGGAGGCCGGTGCTGGGGAAAAGTGAAAAAAGGTGCTTTTGAAGATAGAGGATAGAGTGGCCAGGAAAGCCCGCAGCCCCAAAGTCTGGGTGGCAATGCAAGTAGTTCCCAGAGGCGTTCATAAAAAGCAAGAGTTGTTCTGGCTGCCACCTTGTTCGTGGGAGCCAGGCCAGGACGTTCGGCATATTGGAGGCCGGTGCTGGGGAAAAGTGAAAAAAAGGTGCTTTTGAGGATAGAGTGGCCAGGAAAGCCCGCAGCCCCAAAGTCTGGGTGGCAATGCAAGTAGTTCCCAGAGGCGTTCATAAAAAGCAAGGGTTGTTCTGGCTGCCACCTTGGCTGTGGGAGTCAGCTCCGGACGTTCGCCATATTGGAGGCCGGTGCTGGGAAAATGAAAAAAAGGTGCTTTTAAGCCAGATTTGCCAGGAAAGCCCGCAGCCCCAAAGTCTGGGTGGCAATGCAAGTAGTTCCCAGAGGCGTTCATAAAAAGCAAGAGTTGTTCTGGCTGCCACCTTGGTCGTGGGAGTCAGCTCCGGACAGTCGGCATATTGGAGGCCGGTGCTGGGAAAAAGTGAAAAAAAGGTGCTTTTGAGGATAGAGGATAGAGTGGCCAGGAAAGCCCGCAGCCCCAAAGTCTGGGTGGCAATGCAAGTAGTTCCCAGAGACCTTGAAAACAAGCAAGACTTGGTCTTGCTGACGCCTTGGCTGTGGGAGTCAGCTCCGGACGTTCGGCATATTGGAGGCCGGTGCTGGGGACAAAGTGAAAAAAGGTGCTTTTGAGGATAGAGGATAGAGTGGCCAGGAAAGCCCGCAGCCCCAAAGTCTGGGTGGCAATGCAAGTAGTTCCCAGAGACGTTCAAAACAAGCAGTAGGTCTTCTGGCTGCCACCTGAGTTGTGGAGTCAGCTCCTAATGTTTGGAATTTTTGGAGGCCGGTGCTGGGAAAAAAGTGAAAAAAAGGTGCTTTTGAGGATAGAGTGGCCAGGAAAGCCCGCAGCCCCAAAGTCTGGGTGGCAATGCAAGTAGTTCCCAGAGGCGTTCATAAAAAGCAAGAGTTGTTCTGGCTGCCACCTTGTTCGTGGGAGTCAGCTCCGGACAGTCGGCATATTGGAGGCCGGTGCTGGGAAAAAGTGAAAAAAAGGTGCTTTTGAGGATAGAGGATAGAGTGGCCAGGAAAGCCCGCAGCCCCAAAGTCTGGGTGGCAATGCAAGTAGTTCCCAGAGACCTTGAAAACAAGCAAGACTTGGTCTTGCTGACGCCTTGGCTGTGGGAGTCAGCTCCGGACGTTCGGCATATTGGAGGCCGGTGCTGGGGACAAAGTGAAAAAAGGTGCTTTTGAGGATAGAGGATAGAGTGGCCAGGAAAGCCCGCAGCCCCAAAGTCTGGGTGGCAATGCAAGTAGTTCCCAGAGGCGTTCATAAAAAGCAAGAGTTGTTCTGGCTGCCACCTTGGTCGTGGGAGTCAGCTCCGGACATTCGGCATATTGGAGGCCGGTGCTGGGAAAAAGTGAAAAAAAGGTGCTTTTGAGGATAGAGTGGCCAGGAAAGCCCGCAGCCCCAAAGTCTGGGTGGCAATGCAAGTAGTTCCCAGAGACCTTGAAAACAAGCAGTAGGTGTTCTGGCTGCCACCTGGCCTGTGGAGTCAGTTCAGGACGTTTGGAATTTTTATGGGCCGGTGCTGGAAAAAGGTTAAGAAAAAAGTTGCTTTTGAGGATAGAGTGGCCAGGAAAGCCCGCAGCCCCAAAGTCTGGGTGGCAATGCAAGTAGTTCCCAGAGACCTTGAAAACAAGCAAGACTTGGTCTTGCTGACGCCTTGGCTGTGGGAGTCAGCTCCGGACGTTCGCCATATTGGAGGCCGGTGCTGGGGAAAAGTGAAAAAAGGTGCTTTTGAAGATAGAGGATAGAGTGGCCAGGAAAGCCCGCAGCCCCAAAGTCTGGGTGGCAATGCAAGTAGTTCCCAGAGGCGTTCATAAAAAGCAAGAGTTGTTCTGGCTGCCACCTTGTTCGTGGGAGCCAGGCCAGGACGTTCGGCATATTGGAGGCCGGTGCTGGGGAAAAGTGAAAAAAAGGTGCTTTTGAGGATAGAGTGGCCAGGAAAGCCCGCAGCCCCAAAGTCTGGGTGGCAATGCAAGTAGTTCCCAGAGGCGTTCATAAAAAGCAAGGGTTGTTCTGGCTGCCACCTTGGCTGTGGGAGTCAGCTCCGGACGTTCGCCATATTGGAGGCCGGTGCTGGGAAAATGAAAAAAAGGTGCTTTTAAGCCAGATTTGCCAGGAAAGCCCGCAGCCCCAAAGTCTGGGTGGCAATGCAAGTAGTTCCCAGAGGCGTTCATAAAAAGCAAGAGTTGTTCTGGCTGCCACCTTGGTCGTGGGAGTCAGCTCCGGACAGTCGGCATATTGGAGGCCGGTGCTGGGAAAAAGTGAAAAAAAGGTGCTTTTGAGGATAGAGGATAGAGTGGCCAGGAAAGCCCGCAGCCCCAAAGTCTGGGTGGCAATGCAAGTAGTTCCCAGAGACCTTGAAAACAAGCAAGACTTGGTCTTGCTGACGCCTTGGCTGTGGGAGTCAGCTCCGGACGTTCGGCATATTGGAGGCCGGTGCTGGGGACAAAGTGAAAAAAGGTGCTTTTGAGGATAGAGGATAGAGTGGCCAGGAAAGCCCGCAGCCCCAAAGTCTGGGTGGCAATGCAAGTAGTTCCCAGAGACGTTCAAAACAAGCAGTAGGTCTTCTGGCTGCCACCTGAGTTGTGGAGTCAGCTCCTAATGTTTGGAATTTTTGGAGGCCGGTGCTGGGAAAAAAGTGAAAAAAAGGTGCTTTTGAGGATAGAGTGGCCAGGAAAGCCCGCAGCCCCAAAGTCTGGGTGGCAATGCAAGTAGTTCCCAGAGGCGTTCATAAAAAGCAAGAGTTGTTCTGGCTGCCACCTTGTTCGTGGGAGCCAGGCCAGGACGTTCGGCATATTGGAGGCCGGTGCTGGGGAAAAGTGAAAAAAAGGTGCTTTTGAGGATAGGGTGGCCAGGAAAGCCCGCAGCCCCAAAGTCTGGGTGGCAATGCAAGTAGTTCCCAGAGGCGTTCATAAAAAGCAAGGGTTGTTCTGGCTGCCACCTTGGCTGTGGGAGTCAGCTCCGGACGTTCGCCATATTGGAGGCCGGTGCTGGGAAAATGAAAAAAAGGTGCTTTTAAGCCAGATTTGCCAGGAAAGCCCGCAGCCCCAAAGTCTGGGTGGCAATGCAAGTAGTTCCCAGAGGCGTTCATAAAAAGCAAGGGTTGTTCTGGCTGCCACCTTGGGTGTGGGAGTCAGCTCCGGACGTTCGGCATATTGGAGGCCGGTGCTGGGAAAAAGTGAAAAAAAGGTGCTTTTGAGGATAGAGTGGCCAGGAAAGCCCGCAGCCCCAAAGTCTGGGTGGCAATGCAAGTAGTTCCCAGAGACATTGAAAACAAGCAGTAGGTGTTCTGGCTGCCATCTGGGCTGTGGAGTCAGTTCAGGACGTTTGGAATTTTTATGGGCCGGTGCTGGAAAAAGGTTAAGAAAAAACGTGATTTTGAGGATAGAGTGGCCAGGAAAGCCCGCAGCCCCAAAGTCTGGGTGGCAATGCAAGTAGTTCCCAGAGACCTTGAAAACAAGCAAGACTTGGTCTTGCTGACGCCTTGGCTGTGGGAGTCAGCTCCGGACGTTCGCCATATTGGAGGCCGGTGCTGGGGAAAAGTGAAAAAAGGTGCTTTTGAAGATAGAGGATAGAGTGGCCAGGAAAGCCCGCAGCCCCAAAGTCTGGGTGGCAATGCAAGTAGTTCCCAGAGGCGTTCATAAAAAGCAAGAGTTGTTCTGGCTGCCACCTTGTTCGTGGGAGCCAGGCCAGGACGTTCGGCATATTGGAGGCCGGTGCTGGGGAAAAGTGAAAAAAAGGTGCTTTTGAGGATAGAGTGGCCAGGAAAGCCCGCAGCCCCAAAGTCTGGGTGGCAATGCAAGTAGTTCCCAGAGGCGTTCATAAAAAGCAAGGGTTGTTCTGGCTGCCACCTTGGCTGTGGGAGTCAGCTCCGGACGTTCGCCATATTGGAGGCCGGTGCTGGGAAAATGAAAAAAAGGTGCTTTTAAGCCAGATTTGCCAGGAAAGCCCGCAGCCCCAAAGTCTGGGTGGCAATGCAAGTAGTTCCCAGAGGCGTTCATAAAAAGCAAGAGTTGTTCTGGCTGCCACCTTGGTCGTGGGAGTCAGCTCCGGACAGTCGGCATATTGGAGGCCGGTGCTGGGAAAAAGTGAAAAAAAGGTGCTTTTGAGGATAGAGGATAGAGTGGCCAGGAAAGCCCGCAGCCCCAAAGTCTGGGTGGCAATGCAAGTAGTTCCCAGAGACCTTGAAAACAAGCAAGACTTGGTCTTGCTGACGCCTTGGCTGTGGGAGTCAGCTCCGGACGTTCGGCATATTGGAGGCCGGTGCTGGGGACAAAGTGAAAAAAGGTGCTTTTGAGGATAGAGGATAGAGTGGCCAGGAAAGCCCGCAGCCCCAAAGTCTGGGTGGCAATGCAAGTAGTTCCCAGAGACGTTCAAAACAAGCAGTAGGTCTTCTGGCTGCCACCTGAGTTGTGGAGTCAGCTCCTAATGTTTGGAATTTTTGGAGGCCGGTGCTGGGAAAAAAGTGAAAAAAAGGTGCTTTTGAGGATAGAGTGGCCAGGAAAGCCCGCAGCCCCAAAGTCTGGGTGGCAATGCAAGTAGTTCCCAGAGACGTTCAAAACAAGCAGGAGGTCTTCTGGCTGCCACCTGAGTTGTGGAGTCAGCTCCTAATGTTTGGAATTTTTGGAGGCCGGTGCTGGGAAAAAAGTGAAAAAAAGGTGCTTTTGAGGATAGAGTGGCCAGGAAAGCCCGCAGCCCCAAAGTCTGGGTGGCAATGCAAGTAGTTCCCAGAGGCGTTCATAAAAAGCAAGAGTTGTTCTGGCTGCCACCTTGTTCGTGGGAGCCAGGCCAGGACGTTCGGCATATTGGAGGCCGGTGCTGGGGAAAAGTGAAAAAAAGGTTCTTTTGAGGATAGAGTGGCCAGGAAAGCCCGCAGCCCCAAAGTCTGGGTGGCAATGCAAGTAGTTCCCAGAGGCGTTCATAAAAAGCAAGGGTTGTTCTGGCTGCCACCTTGGCTGTGGGAGTCAGCTCCGGACGTTCGCCATATTGGAGGCCGGTGCTGGGAAAATGAAAAAAAGGTGCTTTTAAGCCAGATTTGCCAGGAAAGCCCGCAGCCCCAAAGTCTGGGTGGCAATGCAAGTAGTTCCCAGAGGCGTTCATAAAAAGCAAGAGTTGTTCTGGCTGCCACCTTGGTCGTGGGAGTCAGCTCCGGACGTTCGGCATATTGGAGGCTGGTGGAGGGGAAAAGTGAAAAAAAGGTGCTTTTGAGGATAGAGTGGCCAGGAAAGCCCGCAGCCCCAAAGTCTGGGTGGCAATGCAAGTAGTTCCCAGAGACCTTGAAAACAAGCAGTAGGTGTTCTGGCTGCCACCTGGCCTGTGGAGTCAGTTCAGGACGTTTGGAATTTTTATGGGCCGGTGCTGGAAAAAGGTTAAGAAAAAACGTGCTTTTGAGGATAGAGTGGCCAGGAAAGCCCGCAGCCCCAAAGTCTGGGTGGCAATGCAAGTAGTTCCCAGAGACCTTGAAAACAAGCAGTAGGTGTTCTGGCTGCCACCTGAGTTGTGGAGTCAGTTCAGGACGTTTGGAATTTTTATGGGCCGGTGCTGGAAAAAGGTTAAGAAAAAAGTTGCTTTTGAGGATAGAGTGGCCAGGAAAGCCCGCAGCCCCAAAGTCTGGGTGGCAATGCAAGTAGTTCCCAGAGACCTTGAAAACAAGCAAGACTTGGTCTTACTGACGCCTTGGCTGTGGGAGTCAGCTCCGGACGTTCGCCATATTGGAGGCCGGTGCTGGGGAAAAGTGAAAAAAGGTGCTTTTGAAGATAGAGGATAGAGTGGCCAGGAAAGCCCGCAGCCCCAAAGTCTGGGTGGCAATGCAAGTAGTTCCCAGAGGCGTTCATAAAAAGCAAGAGTTGTTCTGGCTGCCACCTTGTTCGTGGGAGCCAGGCCAGGACGTTCGGCATATTGGAGGCCGGTGCTGGGGAAAAGTGAAAAAAAGGTGCTTTTGAGGATAGAGTGGCCAGGAAAGCCCGCAGCCCCAAAGTCTGGGTGGCAATGCAAGTAGTTCCCAGAGACGTTCAAAACAAGCAGTAGGTCTTCTGACTGCCACCTGAATTGTGGAGTCAGCTCCTAATGTTTGGAATTTCTGGAGGCCGGTGCTGGGAAAAAAGTGAAAAAAAGGTGCTTTTGAGGATAGAGTGGCCAGGAAAGCCCGCAGCCCCAAAGTCTGGGTGGCAATGCAAGTAGTTCCCAGAGGCGTTCATAAAAAGCAAGAGTTGTTCTGGCTGCCACCTTGTTCGTGGGAGCCAGGCCAGGACGTTCGGCATATTGGAGGCCGGTGCTGGGGAAAAGTGAAAAAAAGGTGCTTTTGAGGATAGGGTGGCCAGGAAAGCCCGCAGCCCCAAAGTCTGGGTGGCAATGCAAGTAGTTCCCAGAGGCGTTCATAAAAAGCAAGGGTTGTTCTGGCTGCCACCTTGGCTGTGGGAGTCAGCTCCGGACGTTCGCCATATTGGAGGCCGGTGCTGGGAAAATGAAAAAAAGGTGCTTTTAAGCCAGATTTGCCAGGAAAGCCCGCAGCCCCAAAGTCTGGGTGGCAATGCAAGTAGTTCCCAGAGGCGTTCATAAAAAGCAAGAGTTGTTCTGGCTGCCACCTTGGTCGTGGGAGTCAGCTCCGGACATTCGGCATATTGGAGGCCGGTGCTGGGAAAAAGTGAAAAAAAGGTGCTTTTGAGGATAGAGTGGCCAGGAAAGCCCGCAGCCCCAAAGTCTGGGTGGCAATGCAAGTAGTTCCCAGAGACATTGAAAACAAGCAGTAGGTGTTCTGGCTGCCATCTGGGCTGTGGAGTCAGTTCAGGACGTTTGGAATTTTTATGGGCCGGTGCTGGAAAAAGGTTAAGAAAAAACGTGATTTTGAGGATAGAGTGGCCAGGAAAGCCCGCAGCCCCAAAGTCTGGGTGGCAATGCAAGTAGTTCCCAGAGACCTTGAAAACAAGCAAGACTTGGTCTTGCTGACGCCTTGGCTGTGGGAGTCAGCTCCGGACGTTCGCCATATTGGAGGCCGGTGCTGGGGAAAAGTGAAAAAAGGTGCTTTTGAAGATAGAGGATAGAGTGGCCAGGAAAGCCCGCAGCCCCAAAGTCTGGGTGGCAATGCAAGTAGTTCCCAGAGGCGTTCATAAAAAGCAAGAGTTGTTCTGGCTGCCACCTTGTTCGTGGGAGCCAGGCCAGGACGTTCGGCATATTGGAGGCCGGTGCTGGGACAAAGTGAAAAAAAGGTGCTTTTGAGGATAGAGTGGCCAGGAAAGCCCGCAGCCCCAAAGTCTGGGTGGCAATGCAAGTAGTTCCCAGAGGCGTTCATAAAAAGCAAGGGTTGTTCTGGCTGCCACCTTGGCTGTGGGAGTCAGCTCCGGACGTTCGCCATATTGGAGGCCGGTGCTGGGAAAATGAAAAAAAGGTGCTTTTAAGCCAGATTTGCCAGGAAAGCCCGCAGCCCCAAAGTCTGGGTGGCAATGCAAGTAGTTCCCAGAGGCGTTCATAAAAAGCAAGAGTTGTTCTGGCTGCCACCTTGGTCGTGGGAGTCAGCTCCGGACAGTCGGCATATTGGAGGCCGGTGCTGGGAAAAAGTGAAAAAAAGGTGCTTTTGAGGATAGAGGATAGAGTGGCCAGGAAAGCCCGCAGCCCCAAAGTCTGGGTGGCAATGCAAGTAGTTCCCAGAGACCTTGAAAACAAGCAAGACTTGGTCTTGCTGACGCCTTGGCTGTGGGAGTCAGCTCCGGACGTTCGGCATATTGGAGGCCGGTGCTGGGGACAAAGTGAAAAAAGGTGCTTTTGAGGATAGAGGATAGAGTGGCCAGGAAAGCCCGCAGCCCCAAAGTCTGGGTGGCAATGCAAGTAGTTCCCAGAGACGTTCAAAACAAGCAGTAGGTCTTCTGGCTGCCACCTGAGTTGTGGAGTCAGCTCCTAATGTTTGGAATTTTTGGAGGCCGGTGCTGGGAAAAAAGTGAAAAAAAGGTGCTTTTGAGGATAGAGTGGCCAGGAAAGCCCGCAGCCCCAAAGTCTGGGTGGCAATGCAAGTAGTTCCCAGAGACGTTCAAAACAAGCAGGAGGTCTTCTGGCTGCCACCTGAGTTGTGGAGTCAGCTCCTAATGTTTGGAATTTTTGGAGGCCGGTGCTGGGAAAAAAGTGAAAAAAAGGTGCTTTTGAGGATAGAGTGGCCAGGAAAGCCCGCAGCCCCAAAGTCTGGGTGGCAATGCAAGTAGTTCCCAGAGGCGTTCATAAAAAGCAAGAGTTGTTCTGGCTGCCACCTTGTTCGTGGGAGCCAGGCCAGGACGTTCGGCATATTGGAGGCCGGTGCTGGGGAAAAGTGAAAAAAAGGTTCTTTTGAGGATAGAGTGGCCAGGAAAGCCCGCAGCCCCAAAGTCTGGGTGGCAATGCAAGTAGTTCCCAGAGGCGTTCATAAAAAGCAAGGGTTGTTCTGGCTGCCACCTTGGCTGTGGGAGTCAGCTGCGGACGTTCGCCATATTGGAGGCCGGTGCTGGGAAAATGAAAAAAAGGTGCTTTTAAGCCAGATTTGCCAGGAAAGCCCGCAGCCCCAAAGTCTGGGTGGCAATGCAAGTAGTTCCCAGAGGCGTTCATAAAAAGCAAGAGTTGTTCTGGCTGCCACCTTGGTCGTGGGAGTCAGCTCCGGACGTTCGGCATATTGGAGGCTGGTGGAGGGGAAAAGTGAAAAAAAGGTGCTTTTGAGGATAGAGTGGCCAGGAAAGCCCGCAGCCCCAAAGTCTGGGTGGCAATGCAAGTAGTTCCCAGAGACCTTGAAAACAAGCAGTAGGTGTTCTGGCTGCCACCTGGCCTGTGGAGTCAGTTCAGGACGTTTGGAATTTTTATGGGCCGGTGCTGGAAAAAGGTTAAGAAAAAACGTGCTTTTGAGGATAGAGTGGCCAGGAAAGCCCGCAGCCCCAAAGTCTGGGTGGCAATGCAAGTAGTTCCCAGAGACCTTGAAAACAAGCAGTAGGTGTTCTGGCTGCCACCTGAGTTGTGGAGTCAGTTCAGGACGTTTGGAATTTTTATGGGCCGGTGCTGGAAAAAGGTTAAGAAAAAAGTTGCTTTTGAGGATAGAGTGGCCAGGAAAGCCCGCAGCCCCAAAGTCTGGGTGGCAATGCAAGTAGTTCCCAGAGACCTTGAAAACAAGCAAGACTTGGTCTTGCTGACGCCTTGGCTGTGGGAGTCAGCTCCGGACGTTCGCCATATTGGAGGCCGGTGCTGGGGAAAAGTGAAAAAAGGTGCTTTTGAAGATAGAGGATAGAGTGGCCAGGAAAGCCCGCAGCCCCAAAGTCTGGGTGGCAATGCAAGTAGTTCCCAGAGGCGTTCATAAAAAGCAAGAGTTGTTCTGGCTGCCACCTTGTTCGTGGGAGCCAGGCCAGGACGTTCGGCATATTGGAGGCCGGTGCTGGGGAAAAGTGAAAAAAAGGTGCTTTTGAGGATAGAGTGGCCAGGAAAGCCCGCAGCCCCAAAGTCTGGGTGGCAATGCAAGTAGTTCCCAGAGACGTTCAAAACAAGCAGTAGGTCTTCTGACTGCCACCTGAATTGTGGAGTCAGCTCCTAATGTTTGGAATTTCTGGAGGCCGGTGCTGGGAAAAAAGTGAAAAAAAGGTGCTTTTGAGGATAGAGTGGCCAGGAAAGCCCGCAGCCCCAAAGTCTGGGTGGCAATGCAAGTAGTTCCCAGAGGCGTTCATAAAAAGCAAGGGTTGTTCTGGCTGCCACCTTGTTCGTGGGATCCAGGCCAGGACGTTCGGCATATTGGAGGCCGGTGCTGGGGAAAAGTGAAAAAAAGGTTCTTTTGAGGATAGAGTGGCCAGGAAAGCCCGCAGCCCCAAAGTCTGGGTGGCAATGCAAGTAGTTCCCAGAGGCGTTCATAAAAAGCAAGGGTTGTTCTGGCTGCCACCTTGGCTGTGGGAGTCAGCTCCGGACGTTCGCCATATTGGAGGCCGGTGCTGGGAAAATGAAAAAAAGGTGCTTTTAAGCCAGATTTGCCAGGAAAGCCCGCAGCCCCAAAGTCTGGGTGGCAATGCAAGTAGTTCCCAGAGGCGTTCATAAAAAGCAAGAGTTGTTCTGGCTGCCACCTTGGTCGTGGGAGTCAGCTCCGGACGTTCGGCATATTGGAGGCCGGTGCTGGGAAAAAGTGAAAAAAAGGTGCTTTTGAGGATAGAGTGGCCAGGAAAGCCCGCAGCCCCAAAGTCTGGGTGGCAATGCAAGTAGTTCCCAGAGACCTTGAAAACAAGCAGTAGGTGTTCTGGCTGCCACCTGGCCTGTGGAGTCAGTTCAGGACGTTTGGAATTTTTATGGGCCGGTGCTGGAAAAAGGTTAAGAAAAAACGTGCTTTTGAGGATAGAGTGGCCAGGAAAGCCCGCAGCCCCAAAGTCTGGGTGGCAATGCAAGTAGTTCCCAGAGACCTTGAAAACAAGCAGTAGGTGTTCTGGCTGCCACCTGAGTTGTGGAGTCACTTCAGGACGTTTGGAATTTTTATGGGCCGGTGCTGGAAAAAGGTTAAGAAAAAAGTTGCTTTTGAGGATAGAGTGGCCAGGAAAGCCCGCAGCCCCAAAGTCTGGGTGGCAATGCAAGTAGTTCCCAGAGACCTTGAAAACAAGCAAGACTTGGTCTTGCTGACGCCTTGGCTGTGGGAGTCAGCTCCGGACGTTCGCCATATTGGAGGCCGGTGCTGGGGAAAAGTGAAAAAAGGTGCTTTTGAAGATAGAGGATAGAGTGGCCAGGAAAGCCCGCAGCCCCAAAGTCTGGGTGGCAATGCAAGTAGTTCCCAGAGGCGTTCATAAAAAGCAAGAGTTGTTCTGGCTGCCACCTTGTTCGTGGGAGCCAGGCCAGGACGTTCGGCATATTGGAGGCCGGTGCTGGGGAAAAGTGAAAAAAAGGTGCTTTTGAGGATAGAGTGGCCAGGAAAGCCCGCAGCCCCAAAGTCTGGGTGGCAATGCAAGTAGTTCCCAGAGACGTTCAAAACAAGCAGTAGGTCTTCTGACTGCCACCTGAATTGTGGAGTCAGCTCCTAATGTTTGGAATTTCTGGAGGCCGGTGCTGGGAAAAAAGTGAAAAAAAGGTGCTTTTGAGGATAGAGTGGCCAGGAAAGCCCGCAGCCCCAAAGTCTGGGTGGCAATGCAAGTAGTTCCCAGAGGCGTTCATAAAAAGCAAGAGTTGTTCTGGCTGCCACCTTGTTCGTGGGATCCAGGCCAGGACGTTCGGCATATTGGAGGCCGGTGCTGGGGAAAAGTGAAAAAAAGGTTCTTTTGAGGATAGAGTGGCCAGGAAAGCCCGCAGCCCCAAAGTCTGGGTGGCAATGCAAGTAGTTCCCAGAGGCGTTCATAAAAAGCAAGGGTTGTTCTGGCTGCCACCTTGGCTGTGGGAGTCAGCTCCGGACGTTCGCCATATTGGAGGCCGGTGCTGGGAAAATGAAAAAAAGGTGCTTTTAAGCCAGATTTGCCAGGAAAGCCCGCAGCCCCAAAGTCTGGGTGGCAATGCAAGTAGTTCCCAGAGGCGTTCATAAAAAGCAAGAGTTGTTCTGGCTGCCACCTTGGTCGTGGGAGTCAGCTCCGGACGTTCGGCATATTGGAGGCCGGTGCTGGGAAAAAGTGAAAAAAAGGTGCTTTTGAGGATAGAGTGGCCAGGAAAGCCCGCAGCCCCAAAGTCTGGGTGGCAATGCAAGTAGTTCCCAGAGGCGTTCATAAAAAGCAAGAGTTGTTCTGGCTGCCACCTTGGTCGTGGGAGTCAGCTCCGGACGTTCGGCATATTGGAGGCCGGTGCTGGGAAAAAGTGAAAAAAAGGTGCTTTTGAGGATAGAGTGGCCAGGAAAGCCCGCAGCCCCAAAGTCTGGGTGGCAATGCAAGTAGTTCCCAGAGACCTTGAAAACAAGCAGTAGGTGTTCTGGCTGCCACCTGGCCTGTGGAGTCAGTTCAGGACGTTTGGAATTTTTATGGGCCGGTGCTGGAAAAAGGTTAAGAAAAAACGTGCTTTTGAGGATAGAGTGGCCAGGAAAGCCCGCAGCCCCAAAGTCTGGGTGGCAATGCAAGTAGTTCCCAGAGACCTTGAAAACAAGCAGTAGGTGTTCTGGCTGCCACCTGAGTTGTGGAGTCACTTCAGGACGTTTGGAATTTTTATGGGCCGGTGCTGGAAAAAGGTTAAGAAAAAAGTTGCTTTTGAGGATAGAGTGGCCAGGAAAGCCCGCAGCCCCAAAGTCTGGGTGGCAATGCAAGTAGTTCCCAGAGACCTTGAAAACAAGCAAGACTTGGTCTTGCTGACGCCTTGGCTGTGGGAGTCAGCTCCGGACGTTCGCCATATTGGAGGCCGGTGCTGGGGAAAAGTGAAAAAAGGTGCTTTTGAAGATAGAGGATAGAGTGGCCAGGAAAGCCCGCAGCCCCAAAGTCTGGGTGGCAATGCAAGTAGTTCCCAGAGGCGTTCATAAAAAGCAAGAGTTGTTCTGGCTGCCACCTTGTTCGTGGGAGCCAGGCCAGGACGTTCGGCATATTGGAGGCCGGTGCTGGGGAAAAGTGAAAAAAAGGTGCTTTTGAGGATAGAGTGGCCAGGAAAGCCCGCAGCCCCAAAGTCTGGGTGGCAATGCAAGTAGTTCCCAGAGACGTTCAAAACAAGCAGTAGGTCTTCTGACTGCCACCTGAATTGTGGAGTCAGCTCCTAATGTTTGGAATTTCTGGAGGCCGGTGCTGGGAAAAAAGTGAAAAAAAGGTGCTTTTGAGGATAGAGTGGCCAGGAAAGCCCGCAGCCCCAAAGTCTGGGTGGCAATGCAAGTAGTTCCCAGAGGCGTTCATAAAAAGCAAGAGTTGTTCTGGCTGCCACCTTGGTCGTGGGAGCCAGGCCAGGACGTTCGGCATATTGGAGGCCGGTGCTGGGACAAAGTGAAGAAAAGATGCTTTTAAGCCAGATTTGCCAGGAAAGCCCGCAGCCCCAAAGTCTGGGTGGCAATGCAAGTAGTTCCCAGAGGCGTTCATAAAAAGCAAGGGTTGTTCTGGCTGCCACCTTGGCTGTGGGAGCCAGGCCAGGACGTTCGGCATATTGGAGGCTGGTGGAGGGGAAAAGTGAAAAAAAGGTTCTTTTGAGGATAGGGTGGCCAGGAAAGCCTGCAGCCCCAAAGTCTGGGTGGCAATGCAAGTAGTTCCCAGAGGCGTTCATAAAAAGCAAGAGTTGTTCTGGCTGCCACCTTGGCTGTGGGAGTCAGCTCCGGACGTTCGCCATATTGGAGGCCGGTGCTGGGAAAATGAAAAAAAGGTGCTTTTAAGCCAGATTTGCCAGGAAAGCCCGCAGCCCCAAAGTCTGGGTGGCAATGCAAGTAGTTCCCAGAGACCTTGAAAACAAGCAGTAGGTGTTCTGGCTGCCACCTGGCCTGTGGAGTCAGTTCAGGACGTTTGGAATTTTTATGGGCCGGTGCTGGAAAAAGGTTAAGAAAAAACGTGATTTTGAGGATAGAGTGGCCAGGAAAGCCCGCAGCCCCAAAGTCTGGGTGGCAATGCAAGTAGTTCCCAGAGGCGTTCATAAAAAGCAAGAGTTGTTCTGGCTGCCACCTGAGTTGTGGAGTCAGCTCCTAATGTTTGGAATTTTTGGAGGCCGGTGCTGGGAAAAAAGTGAAAAAAAGGTGCTTTTGAGGATAGAGTGGCCAGGAAAGCCCGCAGCCCCAAAGTCTGGGTGGCAATGCAAGTAGTTCCCAGAGACGTTCAAAACAAGCAGGAGGTCTTCTGGGTGCCACCTGAGTTGTGGAGTCAGCTCCTAATGTTTGGAATTTTTGGAGGCCGGTGCTGGGAAAAAAGTGAAAAAAAGGTGCTATTGAGGATAGAGTGGCCAGGAAAGCCCGCAGCCCCAAAGTCTGGGTGGCAATGCAAGTAGTTCCCAGAGGCGTTCATAAAAAGCAAGAGTTGTTCTGGCTGCCACCTTGTTCGTGGGAGCCAGGCCAGGACGTTCGGCATATTGGAGGCCGGTGCTGGGGAAAAGTGAAAAAAAGGTGCTTTTGAGGATAGAGTGGCCAGGAAAGCCCGCAGCCCCAAAGTCTGGGTGGCAATGCAAGTAGTTCCCAGAGGCGTTCATAAAAAGCAAGGGTTGTTCTGGCTGCCACCTTGGCTGTGGGAGTCAGCTCCGGACGTTCGGCATATTGGAGGCCGGTGCTGGGAAAATGAAAAAAAGGTGCTTTTAAGCCAGATTTGCCAGGAAAGCCCGCAGCCCCAAAGTCTGGGTGGCAATGCAAGTAGTTCCCAGAGGCGTTCATAAAAAGCAAGAGTTGTTCTGGCTGCCACCTTGTTCGTGGGAGCCAGGCCAGGACGTTCGGCATATTGGAGGCCGGTGCTGGGGAAAAGTGAAAAAAAGGTGCTTTTGAGGATAGGGTGGCCAGGAAAGCCCGCAGCCCCAAAGTCTGGGTGGCAATGCAAGTAGTTCCCAGAGGCGTTCATAAAAAGCAAGGGTTGTTCTGGCTGCCACCTTGGCTGTGGGAGTCAGCTCCGGACGTTCGCCATATTGGAGGCCGGTGCTGGGAAAATGAAAAAAAGGTGCTTTTAAGCCAGATTTGCCAGGAAAGCCCGCAGCCCCAAAGTCTGGGTGGCAATGCAAGTAGTTCCCAGAGGCGTTCATAAAAAGCAAGAGTTGTTCTGGCTGCCACCTTGGTCGTGGGAGTCAGCTCCGGACATTCGGCATATTGGAGGCCGGTGCTGGGAAAAAGTGAAAAAAAGGTGCTTTTGAGGATAGAGTGGCCAGGAAAGCCCGCAGCCCCAAAGTCTGGGTGGCAATGCAAGTAGTTCCCAGAGACCTTGAAAACAAGCAGTAGGTGTTCTGGCTGCCATCTGGGCTGTGGAGTCAGTTCAGGACGTTTGGAATTTTTATGGGCCGGTGCTGGAAAAAGGTTAAGAAAAAACGTGATTTTGAGGATAGAGTGGCCAGGAAAGCCCGCAGCCCCAAAGTCTGGGTGGCAATGCAAGTAGTTCCCAGAGGCGTTCATAAAAAGCAAGAGTTGTTCTGGCTGCCACCTGAGTTGTGGAGTCAGCTCCTAATGTTTGGAATTTTTGGAGGCCGGTGCTGGGAAAAAAGTGAAAAAAAGGTGCTATTGAGGATAGAGTGGCCAGGAAAGCCCGCAGCCCCAAAGTCTGGGTGGCAATGCAAGTAGTTCCCAGAGGCGTTCATAAAAAGCAAGAGTTGTTCTGGCTGCCACCTTGTTCGTGGGAGCCAGGCCAGGACGTTCGGCATATTGGAGGCCGGTGCTGGGGAAAAGTGAAAAAAAGGTGCTTTTGAGGATAGAGTGGCCAGGAAAGCCCGCAGCCCCAAAGTCTGGGTGGCAATGCAAGTAGTTCCCAGAGGCGTTCATAAAAAGCAAGGGTTGTTCTGGCTGCCACCTTGGCTGTGGGAGTCAGCTCCGGACGTTCGGCATATTGGAGGCCGGTGCTGGGAAAATGAAAAAAAGGTGCTTTTAAGCCAGATTTGCCAGGAAAGCCCGCAGCCCCAAAGTCTGGGTGGCAATGCAAGTAGTTCCCAGAGGCGTTCATAAAAAGCAAGAGTTGTTCTGGCTGCCACCTTGTTCGTGGGAGCCAGGCCAGGACGTTCGGCATATTGGAGGCCGGTGCTGGGGAAAAGTGAAAAAAAGGTGCTTTTGAGGATAGGGTGGCCAGGAAAGCCCGCAGCCCCAAAGTCTGGGTGGCAATGCAAGTAGTTCCCAGAGGCGTTCATAAAAAGCAAGGGTTGTTCTGGCTGCCACCTTGGCTGTGGGAGTCAGCTCCGGACGTTCGCCATATTGGAGGCCGGTGCTGGGAAAATGAAAAAAAGGTGCTTTTAAGCCAGATTTGCCAGGAAAGCCCGCAGCCCCAAAGTCTGGGTGGCAATGCAAGTAGTTCCCAGAGGCGTTCATAAAAAGCAAGAGTTGTTCTGGCTGCCACCTTGGTCGTGGGAGTCAGCTCCGGACATTCGGCATATTGGAGGCCGGTGCTGGGAAAAAGTGAAAAAAAGGTGCTTTTGAGGATAGAGTGGCCAGGAAAGCCCGCAGCCCCAAAGTCTGGGTGGCAATGCAAGTAGTTCCCAGAGACCTTGAAAACAAGCAGTAGGTGTTCTGGCTGCCATCTGGGCTGTGGAGTCAGTTCAGGACGTTTGGAATTTTTATGGGCCGGTGCTGGAAAAAGGTTAAGAAAAAACGTGATTTTGAGGATAGAGTGGCCAGGAAAGCCCGCAGCCCCAAAGTCTGGGTGGCAATGCAAGTAGTTCCCAGAGACCTTGAAAACAAGCAAGACTTGGTCTTGCTGACGCCTTGGCTGTGGGAGTCAGCTCCGGACGTTCGCCATATTGGAGGCCGGTGCTGGGGAAAAGTGAAAAAAGGTGCTTTTGAAGATAGAGGATAGAGTGGCCAGGAAAGCCCGCAGCCCCAAAGTCTGGGTGGCAATGCAAGTAGTTCCCAGAGGCGTTCATAAAAAGCAAGAGTTGTTCTGGCTGCCACCTTGTTCGTGGGAGCCAGGCCAGGACGTTCGGCATATTGGAGGCCGGTGCTGGGGAAAAGTGAAAAAAAGGTGCTTTTGAGGATAGAGTGGCCAGGAAAGCCCGCAGCCCCAAAGTCTGGGTGGCAATGCAAGTAGTTCCGAGAGGCGTTCATAAAAAGCAAGGGTTGTTCTGGCTGCCACCTTGGCTGTGGGAGTCAGCTCCGGACGTTCGCCATATTGGAGGCCGGTGCTGGGAAAATGAAAAAAAGGTGCTTTTAAGCCAGATTTGCCAGGAAAGCCCGCAGCCCCAAAGTCTGGGTGGCAATGCAAGTAGTTCCCAGAGGCGTTCATAAAAAGCAAGAGTTGTTCTGGCTGCCACCTTGGTCGTGGGAGTCAGCTCCGGACAGTCGGCATATTGGAGGCCGGTGCTGGGAAAAAGTGAAAAAAAGGTGCTTTTGAGGATAGAGGATAGAGTGGCCAGGAAAGCCCGCAGCCCCAAAGTCTGGGTGGCAATGCAAGTAGTTCCCAGAGGCGTTCATAAAAAGCAAGAGTTGTTCTGGCTGCCACCTTGTTCGTGGGAGCCAGGCCAGGACGTTCGGCATATTGGAGGCCGGTGCTGGGAAAAAGTGAAGAAAAGGTGCTTTTGAGGATAGAGGATAGAGTGGCCAGGAAAGCCCGCAGCCCCAAAGTCTGGGTGGCAATGCAAGTAGTTCCCAGAGACGTTCAAAACAAGCAGTAGGTCTTCTGGCTGCCACCTGAGTTGTGGAGTCAGCTCCTAATGTTTGGAATTTTTGGAGGCCGGTGCTGGGAAAAAAGTGAAAAAAAGGTGCTTTTGAGGATAGAGTGGCCAGGAAAGCCCGCAGCCCCAAAGTCTGGGTGGCAATGCAAGTAGTTCCCAGAGACGTTCAAAACAAGCAGTAGGTCTTCTGGCTGCCACCTGAGTTGTGGAGTCAGCTCCTAATGTTTGGAATTTTTGGAGGCCGGTGCTGGGAAAAAAGTGAAAAAAAGGTGCTTTTGAGGATAGAGTGGCCATGAAAGCCCGCAGCCCCAAAGTCTGGGTGGCAATGCAAGTAGTTCCCAGAGGCGTTCATAAAAAGCAAGAGTTGTTCTGGCTGCCACCTTGTTCGTGGGAGCCAGGCCAGGACGTTCGGCATATTGGAGGCCGGTGCTGGGGAAAAGTGAAAAAAAGGTTCTTTTGAGGATAGAGTGGCCAGGAAAGCCCGCAGCCCCAAAGTCTGGGTGGCAATGCAAGTAGTTCCCAGAGGCGTTCATAAAAAGCAAGGGTTGTTCTGGCTGCCACCTTGGCTGTGGGAGTCAGCTCCAGACGTTCGCCATATTGGAGGCCGGTGCTGGGAAAATGAAAAAAAGGTGCTTTTAAGCCAGATTTGCCAGGAAAGCCCGCAGCCCCAAAGTCTGGGTGGCAATGCAAGTAGTTCCCAGAGGCGTTCATAAAAAGCAAGGGTTGTTCTGGCTGCCACCTTGGTCGTGGGAGTCAGCTCCGGACGTTCGGCATATTGGAGGCCGGTGCTGGGAAAAAGTGAAAAAAAGGTGCTTTTGAGGATAGAGTGGCCAGGAAAGCCCGCAGCCCCAAAGTCTGGGTGGCAATGCAAGTAGTTCCCAGAGACCTTGAAAACAAGCAGTAGGTGTTCTGGCTGCCACCTGGCCTGTGGAGTCAGTTCAGGACGTTTGGAATTTTTATGGGCCGGTGCTGGAAAAAGGTTAAGAAAAAACGTGCTTTTGAGGATAGAGTGGCCAGGAAAGCCCGCAGCCCCAAAGTCTGGGTGGCAATGCAAGTAGTTCCCAGAGACCTTGAAAACAAGCAGTAGGTGTTCTGGCTGTCATCTGGGCTGTGGAGTCAGTTCAGGACGTTTGGAATTTTTATGGGCCGGTGCTGGAAAAAGGTTAAGAAAAAACGTGATTTTGAGGATAGAGTGGCCAGGAAAGCCCGCAGCCCCAAAGTCTGGGTGGCAATGCAAGTAGTTCCCAGAGACCTTGAAAACAAGCAAGACTTGGTCTTGCTGACGCCTTGGCTGTGGGAGTCAGCTCCGGACGTTCGCCATATTGGAGGCCGGTGCTGGGGAAAAGTGAAAAAAGGTGCTTTTGAAGATAGAGGATAGAGTGGCCAGGAAAGCCCGCAGCCCCAAAGTCTGGGTGGCAATGCAAGTAGTTCCCAGAGGCGTTCATAAAAAGCAAGAGTTGTTCTGGCTGCCACCTTGTTCGTGGGAGCCAGGCCAGGACGTTCGGCATATTGGAGGCCGGTGCTGGGGAAAAGTGAAAAAAAGGTGCTTTTGAGGATAGAGTGGCCAGGAAAGCCCGCAGCCCCAAAGTCTGGGTGGCAATGCAAGTAGTTCCCAGAGACGTTCAAAACAAGCAGTAGGTCTTCTGACTGCCACCTGAATTGTGGAGTCAGCTCCTAATGTTTGGAATTTCTGGAGGCCGGTGCTGGGAAAAAAGTGAAAAAAAGGTGCTTTTGAGGATAGAGTGGCCAGGAAAGCCCGCAGCCCCAAAGTCTGGGTGGCAATGCAAGTAGTTCCCAGAGGCGTTCATAAAAAGCAAGAGTTGTTCTGGCTGCCACCTGAGTTGTGGAGTCAGCTCCTAATGTTTGGAATTTTTGGAGGCCGGTGCTGGGAAAAAAGTGAAAAAAAGGTGCTTTTGAGGATAGAGTGGCCAGGAAAGCCCGCAGCCCCAAAGTCTGGGTGGCAATGCAAGTAGTTCCCAGAGACGTTCAAAACAAGCAGTAGGTCTTCTGGCTGCCACCTGAGTTGTGGAGTCAGCTCGTAATGTTTGGAATTTTTGGAGGCCGGTGCTGGGAAAAAAGTGAAAAAAAGGTGCTTTTGAGGATAGAGTGGCCAGGAAAGCCCGCAGCCCCAAAGTCTGGGTGGCAATGCAAGTAGTTCCCAGAGGCGTTCATAAAAAGCAAGAGTTGTTCTGGCTGCCACCTTGTTCGTGGGAGCCAGGCCAGGACGTTCGGCATATTGGAGGCCGGTGCTGGGGAAAAGTGAAAAAAATGTGCTTTTGAGGATAGAGTGGCCAGGAAAGCCCGCAGCCCCAAAGTCTGGGTGGCAATGCAAGTAGTTCCCAGAGGCGTTCATAAAAAGCAAGGGTTGTTCTGGCTGCCACCTTGGCTGTGGGAGTCAGCTCCGGACGTTCGCCATATTGGAGGCCGGTGCTGGGAAAATGAAAAAAAGGTGCTTTTAAGCCAGATTTGCCAGGAAAGCCCGCAGCCCCAAAGTCTGGGTGGCAATGCAAGTAGTTCCCAGAGGCGTTCATAAAAAGCAAGAGTTGTTCTGGCTGCCACCTTGTTCGTGGGAGCCAGGCCAGGACGTTCGGCATATTGGAGGCCGGTGCTGGGGAAAAGTGAAAAAAAGGTGCTTTTGAGGATAGGGTGGCCAGGAAAGCCCGCAGCCCCAAAGTCTGGGTGGCAATGCAAGTAGTTCCCAGAGGCGTTCATAAAAAGCAAGGGTTGTTCTGGCTGCCACCTTGGCTGTGGGAGTCAGCTCCGGACGTTCGCCATATTGGAGGCCGGTGCTGGGAAAATGAAAAAAAGGTGCTTTTAAGCCAGATTTGCCAGGAAAGCCCGCAGCCCCAAAGTCTGGGTGGCAATGCAAGTAGTTCCCAGAGGCGTTCATAAAAAGCAAGAGTTGTTCTGGCTGCCACCTTGGTCGTGGGAGTCAGCTCCGGACATTCGGCATATTGGAGGCCGGTGCTGGGAAAAAGTGAAAAAAAGGTGCTTTTGAGGATAGAGTGGCCAGGAAAGCCCGCAGCCCCAAAGTCTGGGTGGCAATGCAAGTAGTTCCCAGAGACCTTGAAAACAAGCAGTAGGTGTTCTGGCTGCCATCTGGGCTGTGGAGTCAGTTCAGGACGTTTGGAATTTTTATGGGCCGGTGCTGGAAAAAGGTTAAGAAAAAACGTGATTTTGAGGATAGAGTGGCCAGGAAAGCCCGCAGCCCCAAAGTCTGGGTGGCAATGCAAGTAGTTCCCAGAGACCTTGAAAACAAGCAAGACTTGGTCTTGCTGACGCCTTGGCTGTGGGAGTCAGCTCCGGACGTTCGCCATATTGGAGGCCGGTGCTGGGGAAAAGTGAAAAAAGGTGCTTTTGAAGATAGAGGATAGAGTGGCCAGGAAAGCCCGCAGCCCCAAAGTCTGGGTGGCAATGCAAGTAGTTCCCAGAGGCGTTCATAAAAAGCAAGAGTTGTTCTGGCTGCCACCTTGTTCGTGGGAGCCAGGCCAGGACGTTCGGCATATTGGAGGCCGGTGCTGGGGAAAAGTGAAAAAAAGGTGCTTTTGAGGATAGAGTGGCCAGGAAAGCCCGCAGCCCCAAAGTCTGGGTGGCAATGCAAGTAGTTCCGAGAGGCGTTCATAAAAAGCAAGGGTTGTTCTGGCTGCCACCTTGGCTGTGGGAGTCAGCTCCGGACGTTCGCCATATTGGAGGCCGGTGCTGGGAAAATGAAAAAAAGGTGCTTTTAAGCCAGATTTGCCAGGAAAGCCCGCAGCCCCAAAGTCTGGGTGGCAATGCAAGTAGTTCCCAGAGGCGTTCATAAAAAGCAAGAGTTGTTCTGGCTGCCACCTTGGTCGTGGGAGTCAGCTCCGGACAGTCGGCATATTGGAGGCCGGTGCTGGGAAAAAGTGAAAAAAAGGTGCTTTTGAGGATAGAGGATAGAGTGGCCAGGAAAGCCCGCAGCCCCAAAGTCTGGGTGGCAATGCAAGTAGTTCCCAGAGACCTTGAAAACAAGCAAGACTTGGTCTTGCTGACGCCTTGGCTGTGGGAGTCAGCTCCGGACGTTCGGCATATTGGAGGCCGGTGCTGGGGACAAAGTGAAAAAAGGTGCTTTTGAGGATAGAGGATAGAGTGGCCAGGAAAGCCCGCAGCCCCAAAGTCTGGGTGGCAATGCAAGTAGTTCCCAGAGACGTTCAAAACAAGCAGTAGGTCTTCTGGCTGCCACCTGAGTTGTGGAGTCAGCTCCTAATGTTTGGAATTTTTGGAGGCCGGTGCTGGGAAAAAAGTGAAAAAAAGGTGCTTTTGAGGATAGAGTGGCCAGGAAAGCCCGCAGCCCCAAAGTCTGGGTGGCAATGCAAGTAGTTCCCAGAGACGTTCAAAACAAGCAGTAGGTCTTCTGGCTGCCACCTGAGTTGTGGAGTCAGCTCCTAATGTTTGGAATTTTTGGAGGCCGGTGCTGGGAAAAAAGTGAAAAAAAGGTGCTTTTGAGGATAGAGTGGCCAGGAAAGCCCGCAGCCCCAAAGTCTGGGTGGCAATGCAAGTAGTTC